>NC_056725.1:1108503948-1108803948 GCF_019279795.1 Protopterus annectens
GGAAACATTAACAAATTTAGAGTATAAAATACTAGTAAATATAAACATTAGAGTGTATATGATACTGATTAATATATATTTCATAAGGAAAGCACTCCTTCACCAGTTAGAAAGTACATTTTTTTCTTTTTGCCCTATCAGTATCATATATTGGATACCAGATCTTGTAATTAGGCAAACAAGTAAGTGAAAAGTCATGGCAGAGGCTTGCAGCAGATGGTACATGCATGGAACCAAGTGCAAACAAAATGAACAGACAAAACTGCACAGCATTAGTGCAGACAAAGTGTAAACTTAGGGGAAAACGACTTAAAGGCATTAGAATACCATTAGGACCCCATTATTTTTCTGCTAGGGTAAAGGACATTATAGAAGGATATTGAGCCCTGGTTGATAATGAGCAATGGGATGTGTTAGCTGTCACTCCTGTGCATCTTCCTCTTCTGGGCCACTCCCTCATCTCTTACTAATATATGCAGAAGTAGATCAGGATTTGCCTGTCATGTTTAACGTCTGTCTAGGGTACTTAGAAACAACCTAACAATGAAGAACCAAATGTCAGCTATTATCAAGATTTTTGACATTTATCTAGAGATCATGTCACAGATCAGGAGCTTTATTACCACATTGGACTAGTGGTGCATGCACTCGTATGACTTAAAATGAACTACTGTAATTCTTTTAATCTTGGGCTATTAGAGATTTGACAGGTTTGCTGAAAGTACAGAATTCTCCAATGATATTATTGACCATGGATTCTATTTCCTGTTACATTACTCCCATGCTACATGAACTGCCCTGGCTCCCTGGCTACCACTCACTGTTAGAAAAATGTATATAATTTCTTGTTACTTATCAGGCCCTGAGCTACCGATTCTTGCTTGTCTGAAATAGCTTTCCATTCCTTATTTTTCAGCTAGATCTAGTTGTTGTTGTATCTTTTGGCTTTTCCCGGTTAGGGGTCGCCAGAGCGGAACTCCGGTCCGCTAATGATTAGCAGTAGATTTTTACGTAGCAAGTTGCCAGCCCTGACGCACAACCTTCAACAAAGGTACGCCCATTCATGCATGTCTCTGCACAGAAGACACTTTAGCTGAGTATCAAACAGGACAACGTCTTACTGTGAGGCGAAACCGCTACCGCAGCACCACCACCGCAGTTTTCAGCTAGATCTAGTAAGTTCTTTTAATTCATCAGGTGATAGGCTGGTGGCTGAGGTTTATCATGAAACCTTAGGCAAAGTACTGTTTGCCTACCTTGACCTAGTTCTTCAGAACCAGCTACCTTAGCTGATTCAGGTATCACTGAATTCTCTTGTATTTTTATAGGAGAGTCTCTCTAAAACCTTTGTAGGCTGGCACACACATTCACAATGAAGTGATGAAGGTGCCATGTACTGGTGGCATGGTGAGCAGAATGCCTGACCTGTGGCTTCACATTTACTTCACCACCCCTCCTCTGAGGGTCCTTGGCATCTCATAGCTAGTTCTGCAATAACTGCCCCAGGATGGGAATGTCTATCCTCTATTGGCAGGTTGATCAAGCACCTGAACCAGTAGTCAAACTTTGTTCATCTGGGCCACAGTCAGGGCATTATGTTTTTAAGTCATCAAAGCTGACCACTTTTCGTAATGACTTAATCTTACTATGCTGGTTATTTTATGGATTGTCTGTAAAATTATAATTTGTCTCATATAATCCTGTATAATGCTTAGCTGTCGAGCATGTTAATATTATATATATATATATATATATATATATATATATATATATATATATATATATATATATATATATATATATATTTATATACATACATATATATATGTATATATATATCTTCTTCTTCTGGCTTTTCCTGGTTAGGGGTCGCCACAGCGGATCACCTTGTCTGCTCATGATTGGCAGTGGAGTTTTACAGTATCGAGTTGCCAGCCTGGCGCCCAACCTTTCACAGAAGGAACACATATGCACACACTCACACCTAGGGCCAATTTAGAGTGTCCCATTAACCTACAGCATGTCTTTGGGATGTGGGAGGAAACTGGAGCACCTGGAGGAAACCCACACAACCACAGGGAGGACATGCAGACTCCGCACAGAAGGCACCCCAGTCAAGGATCGAACCACAGAACCTCTTGCTGTGAGGTATATATATATATATATATATATATATATATATATATATATATATATATATGTATATACACAGAGAGAGTATAGTGCAGTTTAATGTTTTGAAATGTTAAACATATACTGTCAGCGGCTGTCCTTAGAGTCTGAAAATTGAAAGACTGCTTTTATTCCACAATCTTGAGACTTCAGAGTGCAGGAAAAACTTGCTGAAGTTTGATAAAGAATAGAGCCACACAGTGGCTGTTGATTATATAGTTTAGCTTTTAGCTGTTTTAGTACTATAATATAGGGTCATAGGTTCATAGGTAAGTACTAGGCTATCTGCCCGAGGGCATATGTAAGCCTAGCCAGAATGTGTTGGCCTTCGCTACCCCCTTAGTTTAGTTCCCTGTGCCTCTGTCCAGCAGAGCCATTAGTTCCCTGTGCCTCATTCCAGCAGAGCCACTGCAGTAATCCCCGGGGTAAATTTTCTGTTTCGCATCCAGGTTTCTCATGAAGAGTGTTAGTGAGGGGCTCTGCCTAATGTAGATTGGAATCCTGTTCCAAAGCATAGGGAGTCTCTGGAACAGGAATCTATCCCTCCAGCAAGTCTTTTTTATCATTATGGTGAGGCTTAGATCCCTAGACCGCATGGCTCTTGGGGATTTGTTTTTTTTTAGGTGGAGCATGGCCATCAGTTCTGGGTTGGACATGGCCTTGTATGTCAGGCAGAGATCACCTGTTAGTAGGCGGTATGCAACTGAGTATAGCTGGAGTTTCTTCAGTCGGGCTGCATAGGGCATCTGTTTGAGGCCAGTAATCCTCTTGGTAAGGTACTTCTGTGGTCTTTCCAGCTGTTGCAGGTGTCTTGTAAGGTACATCCCAAATAAGGCATTGTACTCTATGATGAGTAGAGGGGCACAATAACCTCTTTTGTTCTAGATGCAAACCTTTTTGTGATTAGGTGGGCCACATAGAAGGATTTTCTAATCACCTTGGCAATATGATTATCAAAGGAGAGATTACTATCTACTTGGGTCCCCAGATCCCTTAGTTCATTTTCTGTATTTAGGGGACTACCACGTATGTGGTAGTTCACGGGTACTTTGTTTTTTTCCAAAGGGGATGACTATGCACTTTTTGGCATTTAGCTTGAGGCCATGATTTTGACACCTGGTATCCGTCTCAGTGAGATCCTTCTGGAGGACGTCTGTATCAGCCAGAGAGTCAATTATGGACCCCAGTTTGCAGTCGTCTGCGAACTTGGTCAGCCATAGTCCTCCTGTGCTTGCCTGTACCTCTGAGAAGTAAATACCAAGCAGGAGGAGTCCCAGGACTGATCCCTGGGGGACGGCACTTGTAACTGGTATAAAGTCAGACTTAGAGCCTGCAACTCTCACCGTGTGGGTTCTATCCATGAGCCAATTGGCAACCCATCTCATGACATAGAGGTTTATGTTCAGACTGGTGAGCTTGTCTATAATACCAGAATGGGGAATGGTGTTGAAAGCCTTTACAAGGTCTGGGTAGGCTATGTGGACCTCCTTTCCCTTGTCTAAAGCCTTGTTAACTGTCTCAAAGAAGTCCACCAGGTTTAGGCGGCATGATCTGCCCTTAGCAAAGCCAAACTGAGTAGGGTCCAATGTTTGGAGTTTCCCAGTGTTTCTGTTAATAATTTCCATGATGATGCGCTCGGTAGCCTTGCAGATCAGGCTAGTCAAGCTTATAGGGTGATAGTTCCTGGGGTCTGTTGTGGCTCCACCTTTGTGGAGCAGGATAACTGTTGCTGTGTGCCACTCTATGGGTATGTAGCCTGTAGAGACGCTGAGTTTGAACAGTGTGTTTAGGTGAGGGGTTAGTTAATTTTAGAGTTCGTGTAAGACACAGTCTGGGACACTGTCCGATCCCATTGAAGCTGTGTTTTTGGCTTTGGATAAGGCTGTTTTAACCTGTGTGACAGTGATTGCTGGGGCTCTACATTCTTCTGGTATGGTTATGGGCTCTTTACAGGGTGAGAGGGGGGTGAAGTTTGCACTAAACCTGTCTGCCAGAATGTTGGTAATATTAGTCGGTTCGGTGCATTTTGTGCCATTCTGCAATAACTCAGAGCAGATCTGAGAGTTTCCACTTAGGTTCTTGACATAGCTAAAGAATGCTTTGTGGTTATCTTTGGAGTCCTTGACAATTTTTCTTTCGAAGCTAGCCTTGGATGATTGTATAAAGGATCATAGTTTCTTGCTGATCAGTGATGTCTTTCCTTCTTGGGATTTTGCTCTTTTCTGTACTAGTTTCCTCCTACTATTGTGTAGATTAGTTATGGCAGGGGTCCACCAGACTGGTTTCCTTTTCTTGGAGGAATGAGTCTTGGTTTTGCTTGGGATAGCACAATCCATGCATTCTTGCAGGTGCTCATAGAGTGCCTTTGTAAGAGATTCAGCAGCGAGGACAGCATTGTCCTTTAGCATGGGGGCTGTGATCTTTTCCACCTTGGTCTTAAGTGACATGAAGTTTGCTTTTGAAAATGTTTTCATGGTGATTTCTTTGATTGGGGGTGGGGGTGGAATGTGGATATCCAGAGTGATTAGTCTATGATCTGATCTAACAAGTGAGGGGTTGACCTCTGGTGTAGAACACCAGTCGCCCATGTTGGTGATGACCATGTCCAATATGTTGTCACCTCTAGTGGGGGTGTTGACAAGTTGATCCAAGGCATTCGAGCTTATAAATTCTAGGAAGCGTTGGGCAAGGGAGTTAGTACTTGATTAGTTCTCCAAGTTAATGTTTGGGTAGTTAAAATCACCCAGTATTAGGGCATTTGGTAGGACCTTCATATTTTCCAGTGTCTCCAGAAACACGCAATGGGGTCGGGTCCTGGGTCATGGTGGGTGATCTGTAGCAAGCTACAATTTGAGTTGCAGTTTTGCCCATTGTTAGTTGCACATGGATGATCTCTGAGGCATTGTGCTGTGCCACTAACCTGGAGGTGTGGGTATCCTTGATAAGTATGGATACACCCCCACCTTTTGTGTATTACCATACAATACATTGTCCTTGGTTGCAATGGATGAAACATACCAGTTTGTAATTTTTCTCAATATGCAGCTCACGTTTACTGTTCCAGATGTCTACAGAGTTTCTTGCACTGCTTCATTTTCTTAATGTGCCTCATACAAACGTTTTACATACAGGAATATCAGGAATGCCAAAAAGACTTGACAGGCAGGGTTACCATGAATATGTAATGACATCTGAATTCAAACCACCAAAACTCCTTGCACTCCTTGTGAACTAGTATATAGAATTTTATGTTGTATATTACTGTACAAAATCAGTGTGGATGTTTTTCTGTATCTTGCTGCAACCCAGAGTTACACAAAGTGAATACTCTCTGTTAATAAGGACATTACTGTATATTCCTTACAAACCGGACTGTTATACATCTATCAAAAAAATGAGATTCCTGGATTTTGTAAACACAAACTCCATAGGACCAGATTGTCAATACGTGAACCAGGTGTACAACCTTACTGGATCTGGTTCTCACTATTATGTGAGAGTGCTGCACACCCCCTACTGTAATGTCTTCTCTGGCAAGGTCAGACCACAAAATGGTCTCCTTTGACATAAAATAAAACCGGGAGCCCCAGATAAACTTGGAATATTCAGGAACTACTCTAAGCCTAATTTCCTGTTATTAAGTGATAACCAGGCAAAATTTCAAACCCCTATAGACCTGGAGAACACTGCTGCCTATGCAGAACTGTTAGCAGAAGCCCTGTACAAGCATGTTAATAGCCACATACAGGCAACTGTTTCCACCAGGAAGAAGTACAGAACTAACTCAAGAAACAAGCCACCCTGGCAGAATCATAGAATCAATAGGCTATAAAACAGAAGGAAGAAAATCATGGCAAAATATTAGGAGGTACAGCACCCAATAGGAAAAAAAAGAACTTTCATCAAACCAAACAAACAACTCAGGGGACAAATAAAGTCTACCAAAGCCAAATGTTAGGTAAATTTGGCCTCCCAGGTAAGGACAACCACAAGACATTCTTTAGCTATGTCTCCAACCTCAAAAGCAATGCACATTTGTGTGCAGAGCTCATTGTAAATAGACCCACCTATGCTGAGCAAGAAGATATAGCAAACTTACTGGCCAATAAATTCAGCTCCAACTTTACCCCTCTCTCCCCTCAACCTTCCCTCAGAAAATGCCATCAAATATAACATCCCCTGCTATCACTAGGGAAAAGGTCCTTAATGCTCTTTCTAAGGCCTAGAACTTCATCAATGGGCTCAGCCAATATTCCAGGATACCTTCAAGATAGCAGGAAACATGATCTATCAGGGCTTCTGGATTTGCTATTTAACTGTAGCCTACAAAGAAGCTTTGTATCTCATAAATGGAGAACAGCAACAGTCATCTCTCTGCACAAAGGTGTGCCAGCTACAGACCCTGGAAACTACAGACCCATAAGTCTCACTAGTTTTATATGTAAAGCCATGGAATGAATGATCAAGGAAATGATCATTAGCAATGTAGTAAACCTCCAGACACTGGACTCAACCCAGTTTGGTTTCATCAAGGGAAGATCATGCCTACTCAACCTGGTGGACTTCTTTGAAAAGGGCACCAAAGCAATGGTTTTGGCAAAGTGACTTACACTGCTTACCTTGACCTGGCAAAGGCATTTGACACAATACCCCACTCGGACATTGTTGACAAAGTTGACAGGTTAGGTACAAACCCTTTGTCACCCAGTGGATAGCCAAATGGTTCACAGACAGGACACAAGAAGTTAGAATTGGAGAGTCCACCTCTAGAAAGAGGCCAGTCACAAATGCAGTCCCTCAGGGATTGGTACTTGGACTGCTCATTTTTGGCATTTACTTCTCTGAAGTCAAGGCAAAGGACATTGGTCTCTGGCTGACTAAATTTGCAGATGACTGCAAATCAGGAGCTGTTATTGAATCTCAAACTAACACAAATGTTCTATAGGAAGGGCTGACACAGACAAACAACTGATGTAAGAGCCATGGACTAAAACTAAATGCCAAGAAATACATAATAATACCCTTCGGGAAGTCATCCGCCCTTGGTAACTATCATATTGACAACATATCCCTTAGAGATGATCCAGTAGTCAGGGACTTAAGGACACACACAGACAGCAATCCAGCCTTTGACCATCATGTGTCTACAGTAGTGGGGAAATAATTTTATGTTGTGCAAGTTATAAACAGAGGTATGGCATCTAAGTCCAAGAAAGTCATTGTTCCACTGTATTCAACATTCAACAGTACAACTGAGTGCAATGCCCCCCTTTGGTATGTACCTTACCAGGCATATCCAGCAAATGGAACATCCACAGAGGTTCCTCAGTAAAAGAATACAGGCATAAGTAAAATGTCCTATGCAGACCACCTCAAGGCCCTATCCCTGTATTCTGTCTCCTACAGGCTTTTGAGGTGACCTCTATGCCTGGCATACAGGGCATTGTCAGATCCCACTCTGATTGACCTCCTGCATATCCACAAAACAAACAGCACCAGAATTACCTATTCTAAAGGCTTAAATCTTGCTTGTGATGTAAATAGAACCTGCTGGAGAGACAGATTTGTATCCTGGAGACTACCCCATCTCTAGAACAGGCTCTATATCCATGTGAAGCAGAGTTCCTCCCTAACCCAATTCAAGTTCACTTGGACAATTGGATGAGAACAGGAAGTTCATCCCTGGTTTGGCACCTATTTCTCTAATGGAAACACACACCCTGTAAATGGTTCATCTCCCAGGCCTCTGCTTGTAAATGTTTCAAATCCCAAGTCCCTGCTTACACTTATCAAGGGTATCAGAACTTGTCAGAGATTTGGGATGCATGGCTAGGCTTAGAAAGACCCCTGTGGTAGTTAGCCTAGTAATCACCTATGAACCTATGAGTATATATACCAGCTGTCATTACACTGACATTTATTTATTTTTATTTTACATTTGTTGACCGGGATAGTCTAACTGGATTTATGTCCATTTTTAGTAGAGTCCCAAGGAGATAAGCTCCAAGAGATTAATAAACTGCTAACATACAGGTACTAGTTGTTATACAGTTAAATACTACAAATTTTAAACAGTTCAGGAATCTTCACAGTTTATACAAAAAACATGTTACAAGCATTAGATAAGATATTTTAGACTTTATGTACTAGACTTCATTAGTAACTAGAAAGTAATTGTTAAACAAATGCATACAAAAACTTATGAATATATATACCAGCTGTCATTACACTGTCATTACACTGACATTCTTGGATAAAAACAGAATACTGTCATGTAGATCAGCTACTTACACTATTTTGTATAATTTTAGTCAGATAATTAAAAAAAAAGATGATCATTATAATTCAATGATAAGTATATACCTTTCCTCATAGCCTTTAGAATTGCATGTGCAGAAACTCAGACATGAATCCCAAGAGGTATGGCATAAAACAGGCATGTAAGCATGTTCTATGAGTACTTCTTAAAATCTGTGCTGTACTGTTTCTGTTCTTGGCTGAAATAGTGCTTATGGCACCAGCAAAACACTGAATAAGACACAGATTTAAAATGGAATTATATGCTTCTAAAAGAAATGTGATTTGTGCAAATAAGGAGTTATGCAAAATCAGCCCCCCATACTGTGATCTGGTTTCAAAGCTAATCCAGAGGGGTAGTGTAGGTAAAATTCTGTGAATGAACAAATGTCCTAAATGTTAGATTCCTAAAGGGAAAGTGCTGTGTTGCCTGCCGCAGCTGTGTAGAAAACACATACAGAGAAAGTTAATGAGACTTGTGGACATGTTCCCACAGACTAGCACATTTATAAGTGTGAAACATGAGGATGTATGGCGGTAATAACATTCCAGTTATTCACAAGCAGGACATACTCAGGACAGGCACACTGTGTATTAACTTTAACACTTGTTCTCTTATGCTTCTGCATAAACGCATTTCTTTTGTCCAACTTTCATAATTTCAGGTGCACTGAGAACAATGGAACAAGCCTAGTGTTTGCATGGGTTTGTTCTCAATTCCTCAGAGCTGCTCTTGGTTTGGCTCCTTTGCCTGAGAGTTACAGAGAATCTGCTGTATCTAAAGCCTTCTGTTACTAAAAGATCAAAAATATGTATAATTTTGTAGTTCTGCTAATGATTTTTATTGTATTTGGAAAGAAGCCTCTATTATTTGTTACATTTCTCACACTTCAGTAAAGTTTTAAAGCTAAACGATTTCCTCTGATACTGTAGTATTTAATTTGCATTGTATCTACTAGTTTTACAGGACAGTAGTATCTAGACTGTGTGGTTTCCCTGCACTTAAATTCTAAAACCAACATAATTATATTAACAGGGTTTATGCTGTAGCCAACCTATCTGAGTTGGGAGTTGCTGGCTGAAAGCTTATTGTGTGTTTTCCTGATTGGTCTATAGGCCTTGCTGCTGTAAAACTTGTTTTTTTTTTCTGATTCTATACAAGCCCAGTGTTTGTGCTAGGCTGTTCGGCAGTTAGCAGTCCCCTGTGTAGATGCAAACTATTTCAAGTTAAAATGTCCTTCCCCAGTCCCCCTGCTGCTCTAGGAACATGTGACTTGCATATAGAGCAGCATCGCCTTGGCGGGTAGCTGCAGTTCCATTGAGTATCGCACCCATTCTGTGTCTGTGCGCTGTCATCCCAGTCTAGTTAAACTTCCCCACTCTTCTCCCTGGTTAAACCCAGAGTCAAAAACATGAAACCATGGAGAGGCACTTCCCTGCTATGTCTGTGGCCAGCCTGGGGACATGGACATCCTGAGGTAATGTTGACATTGTCTCATGTATACCGACAACCACTTAATCTGGAAATAAACAAGTACAGTATCTCAGAGATGTAGTTACTATATGAAAACTGAGACACGACTCTCACATACTGACAAATCAAATGACAAAAAGGTTGTCAACACACACACACATCATTACCCTCACTAAATAAGGTATCTACACATAAACTGACATTTGCAGAGGTACTCACAAGAACCTTACCAAAACCTCAGAGGCCTCTTGTATGTTACCCTCAGAAACTACATGCAAACAAAACCAGGTCAACACCAACCACTACACATAAATATACACATCACAGTGTCTCCACAAGCAAGCCCCTTAACTGAAACATCACACATTCAATCATCTTGGTTATAGGAGACGAATAATGAGACACATGGATGCTCCCCTTGCCCAGTTGGATAAAGAGAGGGTTACATTCAGTTGCCTGTCAGGGACCGGGGCTCACCAGATCACACAGGCACTTAGGTCACTCAACTGCAAGTACCAGTATGATTCACTTATAGTCCATGTGGGTGTGAATGACCTGAGACCTACCTAGTTGGACAATATGAAGAGAGACATGATGGAAATATCTGAATATGTGTTACAAGCTGGTATGAGCATTACATTGAGCAGCACTCTACCCTCACCAAAAATAAAACCACAATGTAAAGAGAAAATTAGTGACTTTAATAATTAACTTAGCTACTGGCATCATTCCATGGGGATCCAGTATTTGTCAGCCTGGGATGACATGATCGACAGACCTTGCTGCCTTGTGAGAGATGGTCTGCACCTGCTGCCACTAGGCTTTCAAATACTGGCCAAGCCATTAGTCACCTCCATAGTGCCTTTTTAGGCAGTGCCAAACCAACAGACTTACCATTGTAACAAATTCTAGTAATGCCAAGCTATAGGTACTACTGCTCAGTGCTAGTAGTCTTAACAAGAAACTGCACTCCCTGGAAGCTCTCCTCACCCTGGAAAATGCTGACATGTGTGCAGTTACAGATACATGGTTAAAGGCTGCAGAAAGCTCTCTAGCAGTGCAAGGCTACAATGCCTATCACACATTCAGACCACCCTCTGAAAAGGAAAAAAAATGAAAGGAGGAGGTGTTTACATTTACATAAAAAACAAACATACCTCTAGATTGGTCAAGCAGGCTGATTCATTTGAGCTACTCCATGGCCAGCTGACCACAGACAAAATCCCCCACTATATCATCACTAGCTACAGGTCCCCAACCATGAACCATAAGACTCAGTCTGCATACCTGAAGTTACTCAAATCACTTAACTTTCAGCCCAACACACTACTCATGAGCAATTTTGACTACCCTTCCATAAACTAGGAAACATACATGACTAATCCATTAACATGCAGGCTTAGAGATTCCTTGAGTTTGTCAATGCAAAGGCTCTGGAACAGTTGGTCTGCATTCCCACAAGAGGTCAAATTTCCTTGACATAGTACTCACAAACATGAGGGAGCATTACAGCCCCACCCCCCAGCATAATGTCCTCTTTGGTAAGATAAGATTATAAATCAGTATCCTTTGAAATAAATGCAATGGTAGAACCCCCATAAAACTATAAAACCCTTAAGATTTTTTTCCAAGGCAAATTACATTCTATTAAGTGATAGCATAGGTAATTTTAAAGCTCCCCCTAACCCTAGAAACATGCATGCCTATACAGATGGATATATGAATGCCCTATGGAGCCACTTAAACGACTTCATAGAAATGGCAGTACCTGACCAAACTAAATCTAGGTCTAGTCAGAAAGACAAGTCACCCTGGTGAACCATTGGCAAAAATAGACTATACAACAGAAGGAAGAAATCCTTGTGTTGAAGTAAGTGGTAGAGAGCATAACAGAGAGAAAAATCCCTCATTAGTCTCAACAGGTAAATCAGATAACTAGTCAAGTCTTCAAAAGCTAAATATGAGACTAAAACAGCCACCCAGGCAAAGGATAACCACAAAGCATTTTTTAGTTATGTCCAAAATCTTAAGAGAGACCTCATTACCACAATAAACAGAACATGCTGGAGGGACATGTTCCTAACCCAGAGACTTCCCAAACTCTGGAACAAACTTTCCATTTACGTCAAGCAGGGCACTTCACTGGCCCACTTTAAGAGAAATCGTGACGAGTGGATGGGCAATAGGAACTTCACCCTGGGATCACTTCAGTGGCCTTGCTTGACAAGGGCACTGTGAACTAACTTTCGGGAGACTTAATGCCAGGGAATCTTCTTGGGATAGGCTTATATAGGCTCCAGAGCCATTAGCCTAGTACATACCTATGAACCTAAGAAATAGTCAACAACTGTGTTGGCTGTAGCT
Source organism: Protopterus annectens (assembly GCF_019279795.1). Lineage (NCBI taxonomy): Eukaryota > Metazoa > Chordata > Ceratodontiformes > Protopteridae > Protopterus > Protopterus annectens. The sequence goes on from NC_056725.1 coordinate 1,108,516,256, forward strand.
GGCACTACCTATATTCACTCAGAAGAAATAGCAAGCCCGCTGGCCAATAAATTCAGCTCAGATTTCACTTCCTCATCACCTCCTATCTCTCACCATGAAATACCCCTGACCATTCCTTTGCCTGTTATCACAAAACAGCAGGTCATCACAGCACTCTCTAAAGCTAGAAATACAGCATCAATGGGCCCTGACAGAATCCCAGGGTGCATATTAAATAGCTTGAAATATGACGCAGCAGACGCACTTGGATCTATATTTAACTAGGGTCTCCAGACAGACTTTGTACCCATAGAGTGGAAATCAGCAACAGTCATCCCTCTGCACAAGGCGGGACCATCAATGGACCCAGGAAACTACTGACCCCTAAGTCTGACTAGTCACATGTGCAAGGCTATGGGAAGGATAATCATGGACCTGATTAACAATGACATAAGAAATCTTCAGACTCTAGACCCAACACTTGGGCTTTGTCAAGGGCAGGTCCTGCCTGCTCAGTCTGGTGGACTTCTTTTGAAAAGGACACCAAGGCCATGGATGATGGTAAGACAGTGCATGCTGCCTACCTTGACCTGTCCAAGACATTTGACACAATACACCACTTGGGTGTTACAGATAAATGCACAAAATTGGGCATAAACCTATATGTCACCAGATGAATAGCTAAATGGCTCATGAATAGGACATGTGTTGTTAGAGCTGGGAAAGCCACATCCAGCTAGAAGACAATCAAAAGTAAAGTACCACAGAGGTCAGTGCTGGACCCCATCCTGTTTGGGATAGACTTCTCTGATGTCAAGGAAAATGTAGAGGGCCTCTGGCTGACAGGTTTGCTGACGACTGCATGTTGAGGGCAATAATTGACTCCCCAAATGATATTGATAGCCTTCAGTAAGTTTTGACACAGACTACTGACTGGTGTCAGAGTCATGTCCTCAAACTAAATGCAAAGAAGTACATAATAATACCCTTAGGGAAATCAAATGCCCTTGCAAATTACAAACATTGATGCCACCCCCCCAAAATGGACCCAGTGGAGAGAGATCTGGGTATTCAGATGGATAGTAATCTGAACTGACCACCACCACGTGTCCATGGTGGTGATGAAATCCTTCCATGTGACTCAACTTATAAGTAAGGGCATGGCATCCAGATCTAAGGATTTCATTGTACCACTGTACTTGGCCATCATCCGATAAATAATTAAGTACAATGCACCCTTTGGTGTGTACCTTGCCAGACACCTGCAACAGTTGGAGTGTCTTCAGAAGTTTCTCAAAAAAATATACAAGGTATAGGCAACGTGTCATATGCAGACTGATTAAAAGCTCTTTCACTTTTTTTAAATTTTTCCAAGTCTTTTGAGTTTCTAATACCATGATGGGAATGAACCCCATTACTAAGTTAAAGTCCGATTAAAGCTCATGAAATTAGTATTGTTTCAGTCTTTGATGTCAGCCAAAAGTGCTCTTCGCAGTACTTGCAATGTGCCCAGTAATGACTCCTTCTGCAATTCGTACAGAGTTACATGTATTATTAACATATCCAAATATGATTGTAGATTCTTTTTATAAGACCTGTTGCTCCTACAAGTATTGGAACTGTCTGGGTATCTTTCTTCCACATTGATCTCATTTCTGCCTGCAAATCCAGATATTTTATGACTTTGTGTCTCTCTGTACGCAAGACACTGTAGTCACTAGGTGTGGTGATTTCAATGATCAATGCTACTTTTGTTTTCTTTTCATGGACTGCTATATCTGGTTTTCTAGCATCTGTCTTTTGAACTATTGGTAATGGGTGATCCCATGTGATGTAGACTTGATGATTTTCTATGATACTTTGTGGTTCATGTTTCCAGTGTTTTTCATCCACTTCAGTACCATAATGTTTGCACAGAACCCAGTGCAACAGTCTTGCCACATTATTATGCCTTTCATTATACAGTCCTTCTGCCATTAGTATGTCACAACCAACAATAAGGCGTGCGACTGTTTTCAGTTCTGTTTTACAAAACCAACATTTGTCTGTTTCTCGCACATGTTCAATGGACTTTGTAAATCAACATGTATGTAGCCCACTATCTTGTGCCGCCAATATTAACCTTTCATCTCTTGGTTTGAATTCGCCTCTCATTAACCTTTCCTGTATTTGATCCTGATCAACATGAGGTTCTTCCAGAAGTTTTCTATACTTGCAACTATATTTATGCATTTTTAATTGTATTTTTGTTTTTCTGGGCTCTTTCACTGTAGTTAGTTTCCTACCGATTACTGAGGTATAATCTGTATTTGCCCTACAAGGCAGTCTCTGACTCAGCCCTGATGGAAAAGTTGCATATTCACAAAACTAACTGCACGACGGGTATCTACTCCAAAAATTTAAACATGATCTCTCATATGAATAGATCATGCTGGAACAGATGTGCCTCAGAGATTGTCCCTCCTCTGGAATAGGCTTTCTATTCATATGAAGAAGAGCCCTTCCCTGACAATCTTCAAGTGCAATCTGGACCAATGGATGGGAAATAACAAATTCACTCCTGGGGTGGTGCCTATGTTCATTATGGGCAGTGTCAGTCTGTAAAAGTTGTCAAATCCCCACTTGCTGATCCTTGTTATGTTTCCCCAGGGACAGAAAATTGGGTAAAATATGGGTAAAACTTGCTAGGCTTGTAAGGACCCTTGACTGTTAGCCTAATAATCTCCTCTGAACCTATGAACCTATGAAGTGCATTGTCTCCAAACTGCTAGCTGCATCAATGAATCATAAATGGACAGAGAAACTTGTAATTCAAACGTGGTCAGTTCAATATGCAAGACATCTTACATGACATATCTAAGTTCATATGCAAGCTGTTGAAGAAAAGGCACAAGTCTTCATGATGAGTTTGAAGGGATGCTAAAGACATGAGAGAGAATGGTTGTGGGACTATTAATTTTTGCCTGAACTACAGACTGCTTCATATCCACAGTTTTCAGTCCAACACTAATTTAGATACAGCATGTGTAAATAAAATGTTACAGTTTATTAATGTGTAAACCGATTCAGGTTACTACGTGTGAAGTTAAGAAGCCCAGTGTAGTTTGCCTTCAATATCTTAAAGAGGTGACTCTTGATCTTATTATTTGGATTCATAGATTAGTTCTAGGCTAACTGCCCCTTGGGGGCCATTTTAACCATAGCCAATTACCCCATGTGAGAATCAAACTCTGCACCTTGTGTTTGCCAAGTAAACACCTTAACCATTATGCCAATCTCCTAACCAAGTAGTAATTGTCATCACCAGCAATGACTATGAAATCTTCCAGCTTATCAGATTGGAGACATGTTTCAGACCTTCCATGCTGATCATGTTCTCAGAAAAGGATCTAAAATACAATTTGATGGTACTTTCTAGCAAAGCGTCTATAACCAGCTCAGTAAATGATATGCATTATAGTTATGTTATAAACATTATCAGTCTACAGATCCATATAGATTCATTATCACTCAGTGATAATATCCAGAATCATAATCCTGGAAATGCTCATTGTTTGCAGTCCTCAGTTTGACCATGTCTAGCTTACTACCACACTGTATGAACTGTGGCACTAGCTAAGCTGAATATATGCCCACAGTAACTCTGAAACAAGCTATGCATTAAGAGTGCCATTGTTCATGTTCATATGTAACATATTATAACTAAAGAACTATATTTTAGAAATAAATTCTTAACAACTGTCTACAAGGAAGTCTCGTTGTATATTTCACAACCACAACATGCTCTTCTTCTTCCTCCTCAACTTGTTCTGAGGTATTTGTTGACATATTTTGAAAGTGTTGCATTTCACTTGTTCTCCTCCTATCCTTCTGCATACAAAGATTTCTTTTTTTCAGCTTTCATTCAGGTAGTTGTTCCTTGCAAAACCAGTGGTTCTTCAGTCTGCTTGCATTCTGTTTGCTTTTTAATTTGTCATAAAGCTCTTATTCCTCTGAAGTGCCATTATTTTTCTTCTCTTTTATATAAACAGCTCTGTGACATTATCACTGTAGTACCCGTGATTGGCCTGTCGCCTATCTAACCAAATTATCTCATCAATGACCTGCTTTCAAAACTGTGGGATACTTCAATTCAGATACTACAAGACATACTGAAAAATCTCATTCTGACTGTGACATACAATTACAATGTATCATTATTTCCCTCAGTCGGACAGCTGTTAAATGGAAAGTAAATCAAACATTGCCATTTAAATTATGTTTGAAAACCATTATCTTTTTAAAGTACTACTAACAAACAAGCAGATCAAAACACCAGGTGATAGATGTAGCACTTATATGTGTTTGAAGTATTAAACTGTGCTACAGAAAATTGATATACCGGTACAGTTAGTGTCAGTTTCGCTTCTTGCTAAGGCACAAAATGGGCACTGCATCTCACTATTGGAGCAGGTCAAAACCAGTGGTGGTTCAGCCATTAGGGTTCATTAGTGTACTTAATTCACAGTTTGACAACGAGTTATGAAAAGAAAACTGTTCCAAAGGGAATCAGAATTTTTGTGATGCAAGTCAAGAACTGGAGACTCTTTGTGATACACATTAAAGTAGTTTGCTATGTTGCTATTATGGTCTGCAACAAACAATTCTTTTTATCCATTGTAAATCTTCTATCACCCTTTGCTAAAGTATCCTATACAACTCAGTAGGAAAGGTGAGCTCCTCTCTTTGATCCCATTTACAGAAGAATAGCTGGGTTTCCAGCAGTGCAGGCAGAAACTCGTAATGTTGACTATGATGTAAAAATAAACAAATAAATAAAAATAACAGTAGCAGTGATGCAATGTCAGTGAAGCAAAAATCTACCAGTTCTAGCTGCTCAGCTACACAGTCTTTAATAAAGGGTGACAACAATAAAAAAAAAAACAATAGTAAATGACAGGGTGGGAAAAGACAATTAGCCCATTAAAAACAACTATACAATTAAAATATCAAATCAGATTCTTCTGACTAATTTCTTTGTTCAAACCTTGTGAACTTAAAGTGCTATTCTTTAAAATACATATACATATTTTCTGAAGAAATTTATGTTTACATAAATAGGAGCGGAAATGTTTATTAGTAAATTGTAACAAAACAAAAAGAGATTAATTGCTGTAACCCTGATAATGATGCTTTACAAATGTTCCTAAAAAATGACTATCTGTCCTGACCAATCTAATATCCCTCAAATATTCTCTCAGAATGGACTAAAATTGTATGTTTATAACTCTTGTATTAAAGAAATTACAGTAACATTTAATGGCATACACAACAACTTCTGAATCATATAAGATGTTCCCCTGTACATCAGATTTATTATTATTAATTACTGAAAAACTTAAAACAACAGAACAGCAAGATTACATACCCTAATGGATTCCTTGCTGTTCTTGCTGTAGGATTGGTGGAATCAGCAAAAACAAAAGTACTGTGAATTGACATGTCAAAGAGAATAGTCCTTTTGAAAATATAAATAATGTGATCCAGACAAGACTGTCTGAAGGTGCTACAAGGTATAGCTTCCACAGAAAATGCTACTGTTCTAGAAAAAACACTGTTTGGCTCCCTATCAGAAGTCCACACCCTGCAATCTAATCCTGCAAATATGAAAATTACAGTGCAATTTCCTAAGTGATAAAATAAATATCAAAGTTTGCTGTAATGTCATTACAGCAAACTTGCAGGTGGGTTTGCCCCATGCACACCCATATGTGTATGGGAGGGTGTCACTGCTTCCTACACCCATGTTATATAGATTCAATAACTCCAAAAGCATTTAATTTCCAAAATACCCCAATAATGGGTTTAGTAAGTAATTCACATTTTTACACATGGTCTCTTTATTCTGATGCTCACGATCCTGGCCCTCAGCATTTCAGTAGTGATACTCCCCCACCCTTTTTTTATTCAGGTGAAGGCAACAAGCTCAAGTGCTTCCAGAGGTGACCTAACACATGTGAAGATACTTAGAAAAGTCAAAAGACAAACTGGTAACAGATGCATGTATGTATGGACTTCCTCAATACAAACAACTCTGGCAAAAGATGCAGGCCAGCAGATGGGACATTTGTTAACAGGATGATGCATTTGGTCTTTAACATGTTCAGTGTACATTTGTTTCCCTTTTTTCAAAATTACATTTCTTTTGCAATTACTGTTGGTTGTTTTCTAATAAGAATGGTACATGCTAGAATGCCAGAATTTTTTTTATGTTCCTTTTGGTCTCACAACTTTCCAGCAAGTGTCAAGTACATTCTTCAGTTACCCATTTACTCCTGCTTTTTAACATCTGTTGACACAAGCATTACAAGCAAGAGTCAGAAATCACTAGATGCCATCTTGTGGGAAGTCTAGACATTTTCTTCAGCCAGCAGGCATGGTGCAACACTTGTTAAGCACAGACCCCATGGATGGATTTTTTTTTTAATGTTCTATAGTCCAAACTGTACAACAATGTTATCCTTAGCTGGCTTGTGCCCACATCCCCCTTCTTTCTCACACAGAGCAAAATGCACCTTATCTATAGTCTATATATTAGTGTTGTCTTGGTGAGATTTTAAAAAAAAAGGACCCTCTATATGAAGGTACTCATAAAAGCTTCAGGATGAATTTAGTTGCACTAATATAGCAAGATTACACTTCATCTCTTACTGTTTACATATCTCCATTAATACCCCATGTGGGTTAAACACAGATGATCTTAATGGAGAGATGGAATCTGCAACAGAAGAACATTAATCCTGCTGAAAGCACAGTAAACAACAAGGAATGATCTAGAAACAGGAAGCAAAGATGATGCTCTCAGTCAAAAAGAGAATGACCTAAGGGAAGGCCTGTATGATTTAATAGAAATGGATTGACTCATTACATTAGATGAAAGAAGTAAATTACAGAAAGTTAGTAAGACTTAATGGCTTGACTACTGCTAAAACATCTGAACTCAATAACTGGGACTACTAACAGCATTTATGTGATGTAACACAAACAAGAATAACCCCAGTCATACCCTTACAGTCAACAAAAACAATAAATAAATTAATATAAGCAAATAATTTGGAAATAAGTGAAATCAACAGTGACACCATCTAAAGAAAAGAAGGCAATATATTTTGGAGAAGCATATATGAAGCCCCTTAAACATAAAGATGCTAAATGGAGGCAAGAGTTAAATAAAGCACTAAGCAGCTGTAATACAGAGGATTTGAAATAGAATTAATTAAAATTCAGACAAACTGAAACAAAATTAAGAAATACTCCTAAATGAATAATCTCAGGACATAATGAAATACCTAACTTTTGGCTAAAGGTATGATTATTTTTAAACAATGATTTACCCCTGAATAAAATACTTATATGTACATGAACAGACACCAATTTGATTAATAACAGGAAGAACTGCATTCTTACTTAAAGCAATCCTGAAAACTGTCCTAAGAAAGATCAAAAATACCTTACCTTATGACAATATATAAATCACGTAACTAAGCTGATGTAGATTTATAGTCACTTCAATTATGTCAACAGAGCAGAAAGTTAGTAAAACAATTATATTATACAAATGATCATCTATTATTATACAAAGCCATTATAGAGAGTTGTAAAAATGAGCAGCACCTAAGAATGACGTAGATAAATTACAAAAATTGATCTGACAACATTCCCACATTCATAGACTATGGAATGCTTACATATATATAATCTATACCTTACACTAATAAATTACACATCAATCAGTAACACTCTACAACAAGGACAAGTTATTATCTAACAGATAAAAATCCAAAGGAGATATATCAGGGATATTCTTTGTCACCATTGGTGTATTGCCTTGTCATTAACTCATTAAGCTGTTTATGCAATGCGCTAGCAGTTTAACATCAAGATATCAAGATACCAGTGTCGTCCAGTTACTACTCATTTACTTTTTATGGATGATTCAAAACTGTATAACTCATCAAGCAAGCACTTGAAAGGGCAACTACAAATTGTTACAATTATCTCAGATGATATAAAAATACTAGGCTTTGATAGATGTGCAAAAACAACATCTATAGCAGGAAAACTGGAATATCAATAACATATCAATTTGTGAGAAGAATATGATAAAAAACACTTAAATAGATGAACAATCAGCAATAAAGCATTAACAAATGAGAACAAAGCTTAGGAAATAATGTGTTAGAAGATTAAAGCTAATATTTTAAACTGCCATGAATCTTGGAAGAAAATTCAGGCTATAAATCAGTTTGCCTTTATTGTTGCAACTTACAACTTTGGTGTTATTAACAGGCTCCAAAAAAAATTAGATCAGTTAGACAATAAAATCAGAAAACTGTTTCATGTTTATCAAATGATACATAAGCGCAGTGCATTGCAAGACTATATATCCCTCAGTCCTAAGGAGTAATGGACTTCCTTGGAATTGACTGTATGTGTCTGTCTTCAGTCATCGGGCTGCCTACACATTTACTGACACCATTAGGTCCAAACAGTGACAGTTCTAAACTTCTAGGTTCTAGGTTATGTAGTATGGAATGGTAAACAATTGTACAATTTGTTGGTTGTGATAAACTCATGGGTGAGATTGTTTATACTGGTAGAATAATGTGGCAGGACTGCTGCAATGAGGACTGTGCAAATGATGCAACATACAGGTAGCTGAGAAGCACTACAGAGATGAACCATAAAGAATTACCGGAAATTAAGAAGTCCCAATCCTTTGGTATCATCTAGTACCAACACTTAAGAAAGGAGAAGTAAGAAAGGGGAGTAAGAATACCAGATGCAGCAGTCAAAGAAAAGGACAAACATAACATTAATTAGTCCTCTGCTTACTGAGAGGGATATATTAAAAAACAATGCAAAAAAAAAAACAGGATATCTAAGTGCAAACTAGAGCAATGTGGTAATAAAAACATCCAGAGCAATAATTCAAGTATAAATAAATTTCATAGCATACTTAAATATTCTAGCAATACATGCAGCCCTATATGAACTACAGAAGGAGGCACTTCTACATACACAGGGGGTGATGAGAAGAGCACTGTTGGCAAACTTCAAAGAGTGAAGCAAAACTAATTTAATGAACTTTAACTATAGCCTGACATTGGAAAGAGATACAGTTCTGTCATAATATTAGGAATCCAAATTATTTGTAGAAATAAAAAGGAGAATGTAATAGACAGATCTAAAATAAATGGATAATGAAACAGAACAATAATTCAAATACGCACAAAACCAGGTGAATAAAAAAAAAAACAAAACTGCAAAAAAAGTGTCAGGAAACCTTCAGCACACCTCAGTAAAACAGTGTTTAATGAATCCTGCATGTGTTTAATGAAGCCACCCTGTGCATAACTCTCAGCAGTCCAGATATTTGTTGAATGTTTAGATTTTTGCCTCATATTTTTGGTCTGTTCCTCACAAACTTTGTGGTATTCTGACATGTCACTGAGGATTGAAGTCACTAAATAATGATATATACATTTCAGTATCACACATCTTGCATACTTTATATCCATCAGAAAATGTATGCTGACACAAATTCTATTATACTAGTAACCTTTTAAGTTTGTAAAAGCAATATTTAAAATCTGTCCCTATTTTTGTGCCTTTGTCCCCCCATTATTTTAGGGTTTGTCCAGATTTCTTGCACAGAGGTTGAGAGGTATTACCCTGTGTTTTGTAGACTCACCAGTTTTGCTTTATTAAGTAAACCTGTAAAGAATTCATTAAAAATGATTTTCTTGAACCAGGTTAGAGTTTGCCTGATAATTTCTTTGCACAAATACAGCAGATTACTTTGTTGTTATTCCTTATATTTTCTTTAAAATGTTGCTCTTGTATTAGGGACTGCGGATGCTCTATTTCATACTCTAACTACTGGGCTCATTATTTCATCAACATATATATATATTATTTCATCAACAATAGTTTACCAAATTAAACAACTTAAACAGTTAAAGCTAAGAAAACACATTGCTTCTAATAGTCCCTTCACCTCTGCTGTCTTTTGTTAACCACATGTTCATTATAAAGGATACACAGTTCATATTATTGATAATGGACTATAGTATAACAATGCCATTTTGTAATCATTACCACAGTTCAGCTATCATCTTTGTTTAGATATACCTTATTTATTAACAGTATCAGATAGTAGAAAATCATATTTTCTGCCTCCGTCATTTAAGTTCAAACCAGTGGTAGCTGTCAAGCATTTTTCTTTGGATTTTAGGGAACAAAAATATTTTGTCATAACAATGTTTTAAAATTGCGAATAGATATAGATACAAACTGTTGTCTTTCCCTTCTACTAGCTAACCCATCATTAGCCACAAAATACCCACATACTTACACACACACACACACACACACACACACACACACACACACACACACACACACACACACACACACACACACACAAACACACACACACACACATACAAACACCTACCTCCCTCTCACATACATACATACACAAACAAAGCACAGAATTCAGAGCATGTTTTCCCCACACATCACAATATTGAGCTTGGGTGCCATGCCAACATTCATACACAAATGCAGTTGAGTGTAGTAAGACTGAAAATCAGGTTTTGTTTCAAACACAGTGCCATGTTATACAAGTTACAATGTCATGCTAGAAGTCTTAAATATAGCATTTCTATTTTGCACATTTCAAATGCAGCTGGTAGAGAATAATTGGTTTTGAAACATGAAAAAAGCCGGCTTTGTCACATAATATCTAACCCAACATATCTTCCCTTTTCTGGACTTTGCTGTGCTAACTTGTCAAGCAGAATACTTTGCTATCATCTTTCACAACCAGTCCGAATGACTGGATAGGTGATCAGAAAATTTCAAAAGGAATATGTGGAAAAAGTCTGCTTAATGGGGAGCACTGCTTGTCTCCCACCAGTATTTTGCCCAATGGTCTTGATGATCTTCCTTGGTCGCACATTTTAGGAAAAACCTCTGGACGTCCATCCTGCATTTGGAAGAGGAGTTAGCTGAGGTGGGTTAACCAAATTCCTGTAGATTATTTTAAATAAAAATTAGTAGGAAGCTGTACATGTGAGACTGTGAATGACTGCAAAAGAAAGCAGTGGAAATGGAACCAAGTCACTTATTCAAAAAATAAAAACACATTTTAAATGTTTATATGTAATGGCTGTAAACCCAGTAAGACAGTTGGCATTAAAATAAGCCTATACTTCTCAACTATCCCAGAATTTGCAAAATGCCCCTGATTTTGCCTCATATTTTGCAGTGTTCCTCATAATTTTTTTTTTTTTGATTTTCTGGTAAATCCATAGGGATTGTAGCCAGCAAATGATTACAGAATGGTAGAGTTTCATATTGCTTATTGCCATGTGTGTTAATATAAAACCTGTTGATATATTTTCTTTTTAACTGAATTAGAGTAACATTTAAAATGTCCCTGTTTATGGGTTTTCTCCATTATTTATGGCTTTGCCTAGAATTCCTGAAGGGACAAAGCTGAGGTGTTCAAACAAGCTAGGGAGAAAAACAATTCCTTATGGTGAGTAATGTTTAGTACCCAAAATGTACTAAAACATAATTCTTAAGGTAAAATCCATACAGGAAAAAAATGTTTACCTGGAAGTACACACCTCACTGCCATGTTATTAAGATAATCACTGTAGTCACTGTAGTATTGATATAGTTTCTGGCAAAGTGAAATACCAAACTACTAGACTGGGGGAGAGGTCTGAAAAAAAAGATGAAATCTCAAATGTTTATTGGGACATTCACTGTGACACACCATTTCAGAGCCTGTCCACATTCATAGCTCATAGGTAAATACTAAACAATCAGTTTGCAGAATATTATGCACTATGCTAATAACTAGACAGTAACCAAAAGTGAGAATTAAACCCTGCACACTATTATACTAACCCTCACACCCATGCTGACATAGTGATATTTCTACAACTAAGTGAAATTTGACCAGAGCAACTTCCCTACTATTTTTGTTAAGTGTCATGGGATCTTTTATATCCACCTGTTCCCATCCAGTTTAATGACTCATCTGAAGAACAGCACACTCAGAAATATATCACCAACCTGATGATGTAATAGAGTATCAGCAATGCAATCACCTATAGTGGGAATAGAACCCACAGTCTTTTGGCCTACCAGCACTAAAGGAGTGTGCTGCCTGTTGACTTAGTGTAGTGCTGCCCATGGGTACAATGTGCAAATACTGGTACTATGTGTAATATGTAAGATTATAGATAGTCAGATAGCCAGACAGGCATACAGATAGATGGCTAGCCATATACACAAAGATAGCTCTATGTCTATATCTAGTTCTATAACTATATCCAGATATAGACGTGTGTGCGTGTTTACATGTTTACTTATTTCTGCTTCAACTTTATAAAATGCCAGTATCCAGGAAAAGAAAGAGGAACACTAAGGATATAATAGTAATGAAATAAAAGCAGTGTAGTAAGGAATTACTTTTTTTCTGAATAACGTTTCAATGATAGGCCAATCTATTTTTTTTTTTATTTGCATTTAAACACTCTCTTAAATTGCTCTTTTACGTTTCTCTTTCAGTCTGTGAATTAATTTGCCATCCTAAAAAATTTGTATGAACATACTATACCTATTTCCATGTTTTTGTCTCAGTACTAGTTATCCAAATCTAAATAGATTAGCAAGGGCCTCCATTATAGTCTTATTTCAGATGCCTGCTCCATTCATCCATTCTGATGTGATGCACCTGAGTCCTCTACTGACCCCATGAACTGCCAGCTCCACCCACAGATCTTACTGTCTAAGGAGGGAACCAAAATAGATTGCCAAGCTTTCTTCCACTCTACATATACAGCACTCAGAAATACTAGAACAATGTAGATTTGCCTGGTTGCCTTACCCCAAGTATCATGGAAGTGGGAGAAACCAAGAACACCCACATGAAAATCATAGGATTACATGGAGGTCATGCAAACTTTGTGCAGACGGCACCACAGCCAAGAAACGTAGTGGAAAACCTGTTGATGTGAAATTATTCATCACATACTGAAAGTTCGATATTATGAAGTTTCAGTATTGTGATGTTCGGTTTTTTGAGGTTTTCGAGCTTTTGTGGTTTCGGTACTTTCATTTTGAGATACTAAAATTTGCGATTTCAGTATTTCGAGATTGAAAAGTGAATCCATATATATATTTTATATATATATATATATATATTTATACGCTGAAATCAGTACATGGTGCCTCATAGTTTTCTGCAATGTGTCAATACAAATGAAACAATAATATAAAACACGCCATCAGTGGCAATGACAACAATGTAAATACTATATTATGAAGACATTCAAGGCTTTTGTTACCCAATGGAGTGAAGAAACATAAAATAAACGAGTTTCATGACTAGACAAGTCTGTCTCAATGCAATAAGTGCAAGATGTCACTCATTTAAAGAATATTTAACGTTCAGTATTACATGATCACATTGCATAAATAAGACATACAAATGTAAAATTATTTCAGCATAAACATTTTTTGTACCTACCAAAAGTTGAATGAGCAAAAATATCCATATAATTTACTTTGATGAAAGCCCTGTACTTTCTTAATACAAAGCTGTTGCTAAACTATAATGCTGTTATAAGAGACCCGGGAAGATAATGCTCATGCATTTCCTGCCAATACCGATGCCGTAGACCTGTTGTTAAACTGTAATGTTCCTAAGATGGACACAAGAAGCTAATATGCCTACATTTCCTGATGAAAGCCATGCAGTATATATTGATGCAAGCAGTTGTTTAGCTTTTATGAGCCCAGAAAAAAAAACACAAAGCTAATACAGTTGCACCATCTAGTTCATAATAAATTAGTAAGAATAGATTATAATTATATTAATTATGACGGGCGGCACAGTGGTGCAGCGGTTAACGTTGTCACCTCACAGCAAGAGGTTTTCCGGTTCGATTCTCTGCTGGGGTGCTTTCTGTGTGGAGTTTGCATGTTCTCCCTGTGTTTGTGTGGGTTTCCTCCGGGTACTCCGATTTCCTCCCACATTCCAAAGACATGCATCTGGAGCATTTCTCCCCGGGCCTCCACTGAAAACAGGCTCTGTGGAACCTAGCCAGACATTCCTGGTCAACAAATGTTAAATAAATAAAAATAAAATAAATTAAATAAACATTACTGTGTGACCCCAACAAAGTCTGTAACTTATAAAACTTCCAAATACACACTCGCAGGCACACACACGCATGCACAGTTACTTAAGAAAAAAGTTCTCAAACAGCAAATAAATATTGATTTAAAAAAATCAAGTCACAAAAGCGCAAAAACAAACAAAAATTCCTATTATTGTATGCAAGGGAACAAGAACCCCTTGTACCCCCAAACCTATCTGCTAATTATATATACCACCTCTGAGATTGCATAACAGAGGGAAAGTCCAAATTCCCAGAATTCTCATCCTCCACTCTACAGCAATCTTGCCCACAGATCTGGTGTAAAGCAATGAAAAAAGAACATTCACTATTTTGACCACTCAATAATTCAAGAATGCAATAAACAGATAGATAGGTAGGTAGACAGATACATGTATGTGAGTGTGTGTATATAAATGCATCATATATATATATATATATATATATATATATATATATATATATATATATATATATATATCTATATATATATATGTGTGTGTGTGTGTGTGTGTGTACCCGGCAGTGGCAGATTAGAATAGGGTCATATATATGGATGAATGGAGTCTTTGACTTCAAGAGGGGGTGGTGGTCTACAGTATGTATACCTGAAACTGTTGTGATCAGTTTTTTTTATTTAATATTTCTTTAAACACAAGTTTCATGGCAGGACACTACACTTGGAATTTGAAGAAAAGTTGGAAATTGTGTGTGTATGCATTTGCAAACCACATGGTAGACCTCTAGGATTGCAAGGCTTTCTCAGCCACAAAATGGATTGACAAGCCAATGTCCTCATGCAACCAAAAATCACTCATTAGAGCTTCATAATTCATATTACTCACTCCCTGAAAGTCAAAGTCACCCCCTATAGTGGATGCAGCAGGCTCTATTACTTTTACAATGGCTTAATATATTGATTTTCATCTTAAAGACATTCTTACTGGGTATGAATATATTTTTAGGGACTCTTGGGATTTGTTATCAGAAATTAAAAATTAGTCTTACTTGCATGAACTTATTTTAGTTACAGTTGATGTATGTTATTTATTCTCTGTAATTCCACAAGTGACAGGCTTGGAAATGTTCTATGAGTTTATGTGCTAACACCCAGGTTTTTCTAAGAGCAAAGCTAACACTCTTAGGAGTTTAGTGGAAATGCTCCTGGAAAACAATTTTTTTTTTACTTTCGAAAATCACATTTACAAGCAAGTAAAATGGGTAGCAATAGGGGCAGGATATGCCCCCATCTTTGCAAACAAGAGCCCAATGGGAGAAAACTTGTATTTTCACATCAGGTTTTAAAGAAGAGTGGAATATGTATGGTAGATTTCTAGATGATATAATAATTTTTTGGAAGTGAGTCAAGATTATTGGAATGTTTTGATTATTTGAATAATTGTACAACATTCTTAAAGTTTACTATGAATATGGATTATGAGAAAGTTAATTATCTTGTTGTCACTATTCTTAAGGATAGGACCAATAAGAAATTTGTGTCTACATTATATAGGAAACCAACATACTCAAACACTTTGTTACACTTCAGTACTTGCCATCCCTTGCATAAAAATAAGGCTCTGGTTAAGGGCCTATATGTTCAGTTAGCCAGAATGGTGTCTGATAACAATTTATGTTTTGAACAATGTGACATCTTGAAGGGTATGTTGGGAAGAAGAGGTTACCCAGAGACATTTGTAGACAAGATTATTTGGGAAGTAAAAAGAAAAAGAAGTAATGATCTTTATGTACCAGTTATCGGCACCTTTCTGGCTAGTATTGAATTAAGTTAATGATTGTAGGACTAGGTCATGCATTGTACCATTCAATAAAGATTTTTATTCCATCAGCGGTATAATAAGGAGAAACTAGGATCTTTTTTGAAGTGATCCAGATTATATCAAAATTGTTGGAGAAAAAGTAAACATTGTGTATAAAAAAGAAAGTAGCTTCAAGCAGTTGCTTGAAAGGGTGGAGAATAACAGAAACCACAAAGATGGAAAAATGGGGCATGTGCCCAATTTTGTAACATTTTAGTAAGTAAGAACAAAAATCTTGGGGGACATTTTATGGTAAATGTCCCTGGAAGGGTCTACTGTTATTCTAAAGGGGTGGTATATGCTGTTGTATGTCAGACATGTGAAACTGTAAGGGCTCTTAAAGACTGAATATATCAGCATTTCAATGACATCAAAGAAATGGACACTAAAAATGCATTATTCAGACCTATTTGTGAAAATAAAGACCATGTATTTAAATTTTCTATTATTGACCAAAGTGATTTGGGTCCGGGGGGGGGGGGGGGGCCTGAATCCGATTTTCTAGAATATTTGGAATTACAGTGGGTTTTATGAAGTAATGCTGTAAGATACTCAGGTCTTAATGACCTTGTTTCTTTAAGTAGTTTCTTAAGACTAAAAGCTTGCTATATGTTTTAGTTATGCATCAGTACTGCAACAAGTTGAATGTAACTTGGTAGGAAACTCTTAAACAATGTGACTTTTTAATTAGTGAGGTCTTGTGATAGGTTATTTTGAGAGTGTGGGGTTGTACCTTTTAAGTTTTGTAATATTTAAACAAGTCTTTAATACCTGGATGAAAGCACTCATGTTTATGAATAAAAGTGTGAAGCTATGAGGTTTCCTGTTCTTGTTCTTGGCTGGAATTGTTTTGGTTTTGTTCTGAGCTCATAATAGGGGTCATTTATATGGATGAATGGAGTCCTTGACTTTGGGAGGGGGTGGTGGTCTGCAGTCTGTATACCTGAAACTGTTGTGATCAGTTTTTTTTTTTTTTTTTTTTTAATATTTCTTTAAACACAAGTTTCATGGGAGGACACTACACTTGAAATGTAAAGAAAAGTTGGAAATTGTGTGTGTATGTGTTTGCAAGCCACATGCTAGACCTCTTGGATTGCAAGGCTTGCTCAGCCACAAAATGGATTGACAAGCCAGACTTTCAATGTCCTCATGCAGCCAAACAAAGATCACTCATTAGAGCTTCATAATTCATATCACTCACTCCCTCAAAGTTGGGTAAACCCATCTTAAGGCAACCCATAGGCATGTCTGGTTATGTGAATTGCTCAGAGTCATTCAGTAGGCATATGGTGGTAAGGAGACAAACCCTACACCCTTAACTACAGAAAGCAGCGCATTAAGAGATCAGTGCCTTAGTATACTACACTAACTGTCAGACTTCTATTACATATTTCATTTTATCATAAATCACTGAGCATTACTGAGTCAAGAGTACCAGATGCTAGAGTTTCATATCTGTTGTTATGAAAAATGCATGTTGATGAAGAACTTGCTGTTCTGTTAGCTTTTTTAAGAAAATTGGCATAGACTGCCTTTTAACTATCTCTGATTTTGCAGAACATAACTGATTATGTCTCATACTTGTTTCTTGTCCAATTAACTTTCATTTTTTTCTAATAAATCACAGAGCATTACCATCAGGCAGCATGCTGGTCATTAGAGTTTCATAGTTCTTATTGTTCATAAAACACTACATGCTACAACTGTTTTTCTGTTATGTAGTTAAGTGAATTGGAGCAGCCAACTATTTACGCTCTCAGCTGTCAATTAACTGCTTTCTACAGTCAAAAATATAGAGTTTGAATCCATCCACTTTCATTTCCCTACTGTTTTACATTAAGTAATTTAGCCAGACAGCGCTTCTGCTAATCCCTGAAAAGGTGCACTTTTCCACATGAGTTTACCTGGTTAACAAATATTTAAAATAAAATAATATTTATTTTTCCCATGTTGGGTCTTTGCTTTCCCACTATTTTGGCTTTACCTTGAATTATTCAACAAATAAGTTGAGACATATTTTGACCTATTCCTTTTAAAAAGTTCAGGCTTTTTAGCAAATTGTTTTGGACTGCATTCACTAAATCACAAACATGTGAGTTTCAGACTTTGCCACCTTCAGAAAATGTTTGCTAATGCAATGATTACTATTATAGTAACTTTCTATGGCTATCTGCAAAGGCATAATTGTATTAACATTAGGCAATCCTCTTACTGATAAAGAGAATGATTTTGTTTTTAACTTCTTCTTATTATTATTAGAGGGTCCTCAGTGCAGAACTTTGATCCTCAGTTGTCATGTGTTTGTTAATCTCCTGAGCCACCATGGGGAAAACTGTCTAGATTTTTTTCCAGGGAGGGGTTGTCCCCGTGGAGTAGAGGAATAAGAACTAGGAGACAAGACTTCACATTACAAATTTCTAGTGAAACACTGCCTGCTCTATTACACATTTCCCAGCCATCTCCTGGGGCAGAAGATAACTTATTAAATCTACATCTTATAGGTTACAATCATGGCTTTATAGCCGTAATGTACAGAGCTGGATAAATATCAGAACAAATAGATTTATACAGCAAAGGCTAAAATTCATGAGGAATCCTCTATGGCATAGAGAAAGTGTCCATTATGTTAAGCGGAACAATCATTGAGAGAACGAGTACATTAGCTAAGCTTTATGGAAAGAACAGTGCATACATTATTCCTGCTGATAGAGCCTTGCCTTTACTTACAGGTGTACACCCTGCTTATTGGACACTTTTTAACAGTTTAAAAGGGCTACTTATATAGCCAGGTAATTCATATCTTGCACCATGAAGGCATATTTGCACTATAAATGCTCCAGACATGTATGCAGCCCTGAATTATAAAACATAGCTTAATTTGTTTATATTTCTTGCTTTCTTATGTCATCTCAGAAAGTAACACAATGGTAAGAACAGAATGACAGGTACATGAAAATCATGCATATATTTAATATACCCTTCCCTTGCACACCTCACAGAGGCTCCTTCTATAGTTATACAGATAAGGTAGGGTCAGCCTTTCTTTTTATATGCTGGAATCATGTGGTATAGAGCTGACCTTTTTACTTGAATCATGCTCCGTTTAACAAAACGCCTTAAATGATTCAGCTGGAATGATTGACAAATGTGCATTTTGAGTGGAGCATTTAGAGCCATCAGTACTACTCTGCAGGATCAGCCTTTCTCTGTATCCCAAGGATCTCTGGGAACATTATGCCAGAGACACACCCCCTTTGTTCAGATGCCACACTTGTGAATTCCATTTAAGAACTGGAAATATAGTCTGACAGAAAAACTAAATAAATCAAGCAATGCAAAGCCTTGCTGTGTAGCAAGATGGGTCAAGCTCTGACTGCAACCGAGCCAACCCAAGTTTGAGTAGTGGGTCAAGTACTTGAGAACTATGGAGGTGATCAGCAAGACTGGCTTGCCCACTCGGGGTGAAAGGAGAGGTGTTTTTAGTCTGGCAGTGCTCCAGCTCAAGTGTAGACTTGCATGAATGTCACTGCCCAGGGCAAGAAAGCACATAAACTAAATTGTGTGATGGTAGCTCTCACTGGAACTGTGGTTTGGAATATGTACACATCAGTAAAAGATAATTAGATTCCTTGTGGTCACTTATAGGGAATGGACTAAGGCTAGTTCAGAGTATGGTGAAAATGTCTCCATAGCCTGATCTCAGAATGATGTAGATTACTGACTGGAGGGAATGCTTGCCAGCTGTAAAAACAAGCAAAGGATGCTTTTGGATCCTGGTCTAGGGCACAAGCCAGATTCACCCAGTTGGCAGTATGAAGTACCCGTGATCATGATCAGAGTACATACATAAGGCTAAATATTGGCCCCAATCCAGGGAGTAAGCACAATGTGTCTAGTCTGGGAAAGGGTGGTCATCTCTGATGCACTGCAAGCAGATGGGGGTGTAAGTGGAGAATGAACTCACCCTCATGGAGGCCTGGATATAAGCACAAACTCCCCCCCCTTCCCCCCCAAAGGAGCAAAAGCCTATCCCAACTGAATGTAACCTCCCTGACATGACAGATGCACAGGTCAAAGCTGCCCTCTCCAAAGCCCAAAACACAGCATCTATGGGACCAGACGGTGTCCCAGGCTGTGTCTTATACGAGCTCCAAGAAGAACTGAACCCTCACATTAAGTCACTGTTCAAACTTAGCCTTACTACAGGATTTGTACCCAAAGAATGGTGTACAGCTACAGTGGTCCCACTCCACAAAGGTGGTGCCACAACGGACCCCGGAAACTATCGCCCCATAAGCCTGACTAGACTGGTCTGTAAAGCTATGGAGCGTATTATCATGGAACTCATAAACAAAGACATTGGGAGCCTCCAGACACTGGACCCTACCAAATTCGGCTTTGTTAAGGGCAGGTCTTGCCTCTTAAACCTAGTTGATTTCTTTGCAACAGTTACCAAAGCCATAGATGAGGGCAAGGTAGTCCACACAGCCTACCTGGACCTCGCAAAAGCCTTCGACACAATACCCCACTCGGGCATCATAAATAAGCTTACCAGCTTAAATATCAAACCCTATATCACAAGATGGGTTGCAAACTGGCTCAGAGATAGAACCCACATGGTCAGAATCGCAGGTGCCATATCCAAATCCAAACCAGTTACAAGTGGCATCCCATAGGGCTCAGTTCTGGGACCTCTCTTGTTCGGTATATACTTCTCTGAGGTTCAGGCTAACACGGGGGGATTATGGCTGACAAAGTTCGCAGATGACTGCAAACTGGGGGCCATAATCGAATCTCCAGCTGACACAAGCATCCTCCAAAAGGGTCTCACAGAGATGGATGCTTGGTGCCAGAGCCACGGCCTCAAGCTAAATGTTAAAAAGTGCATAGTCATCCCCCTTGGGAAAAACAAGGTGCCCACAAATTACCACATAGGTGGTAATCCATTAAGTACGGAAGATGTAATTAGAGATTTGGCGACCGACGTAGATAGTAATCTCTCCTTTGATAATCACGTTGCCAAAGTGGTTAGAAAGACCTTCTATATAGCCCACCTTATCATGAAAGGGTTCACATCTAGATCAAGAGAGGTCATTGTGCCCCTCTACTCATCACTCATCAGGCCCATAATTGAATACAATGCCCCTTTTGGGATGTACCTTACCCGACACCTGCAGCAACTGGAGAGACCCCAAAAGTACCTCACCAAGAGGATTATGGGCTACAAACAGATGCCCTATGCAGCTCGACTAAAGAAACTCCAGCTCTACTCAGTTGCTTACCGTCTACTCAGAGGCGATCTATGCCTGACGTACAAAGCCATGTCAAACCCAGAATTAATGGACATGCTCCACCTCAAAAAATCCAAGCCCCTTAGAGCTACACGCTCCAGGGACCTAAACCTCAGCACAAAAATAAATAGGACATGCTAGAGGGACAGATT
Organism: Protopterus annectens; assembly: GCF_019279795.1. Lineage (NCBI taxonomy): Eukaryota > Metazoa > Chordata > Ceratodontiformes > Protopteridae > Protopterus > Protopterus annectens. The sequence goes on from NC_056725.1 coordinate 1,108,537,741, forward strand.
AATTTCCCAGAGGCTCCCCTCACTCTGGAATAGAATCCCAATTCATGTTAGACATAGCCCCTCATTGACCCATTTTAAGTGAAATTTGGACGCATGGATGAGAAATCGCAAATTCACCCCTGGGATCTCTCCTGTGTCCCTGCTAGACAGAGGCACAGTAAACTAATCTTAAAAGGGTACCTTCTGTGACCTACTTTACAGAGGCACAGTAGGCTAATCTAATAGGGAGACGGAAGCCAAATACACTCTTGCTAGGCTTATAAATGCCCTAGGGCAGATAGCCTAGTATCTACTTATGAACCTATGAACTTATGTCTAGAAAGTTGTTTTTCTCTGTAAATCTAATTAACATTCAAGAGTAGAGAAATGCATGGCCATGTCTGACTGGGGTAGGTTTGATGGTTGGCAGGAATGGGGAAAATGGCACATTATAAAAAAGAAAAAGTAAGACAACATCATCTGTGGGCATGGAATAATAAAGCAGCATTTAAAGTTATAGACTGAAATATGTGGGATACCTGTTTATGAAGGTATCTGTTAGTAGCTTCCTGATCTACACAGAAATAAATGGAAAAAGTTCTGACCAAAACAGATTTAAATTACTTTACAAATGAGATTGCATAATAAAAGCAAACAGACAAAGAATTGTGGACTGTGTAACTAAAACAGCGAATGGAAGAGGTATATCTGCTACAAATCTGTGATAATTTTGACAACATATGGTAGAAATGTTTAAGCACAGTCCAAAGAACAAACTGAAAGGTTAGAGAAGAAACTTATTTAAAACACAAATGGGTTAAATGCTGGTCTCCTCTCACAAATTATTTAATAGCATACATATTAGTTTCTGGTCAAGAGTGAGTTCGGATGAAGAAGCCTTCAGTAAGATATAAACAACACAATATAATTCCCTGCTTCCATTGCTGAAAGACATATGAGAATTTCAAATCAGATTCATCATCTGCCTTGTGGAATTTACAGCTTGTCCCTGTTTTACAGATGCTGGCTGAATTCTGTCTCCTTGTGTTTCACTCCTCATCCTAGTACTATGTACATTTGTTTGAAGGTGTTGAGTATAGCTCTCTTCTTGGCACCATTTGTTTTGTAAATGTCTCCCTTTATCTCCCTCTTGCCTTTTTGTGATATAGTTCTCCCACTGGTAGAGAAATACCCAGCCTATACATAGCATGTGCATTCTAGGGCCTGCTTATTTAGCTCTTACCTGATAGTGTTAGTAAATGTGTATTCTATGGCCTGCTTATTTAGCCCTTACCCAATAGTGTTAGTAAATGTGCATTCTACGGCCTGCTTATTTAGCCCTTACCCGATAGTGTTAGTAAATGTGTATTCTATGGCCTGCTTATGTAGGCATTACCAGATAGTGTTAATAAATGTGTATTCTAGGGCCTGCTTATTTAGCCCTTACCCGATAGTGTTAGTAAATGTGTATTCTATGGCCTGCTTATGTAGACCTTACCAGATAGTGTTAGTAAATGTGTATTCTAGGGCCTGCTTATTTAGCCCTTACCTGATACTGTTAGTAAATGTGTATTCTATAGCCTGTTTATGTAGCCCTTACTAGATAGTTTAAGTAAATGTGCATTCTAGGGCCTGTTTATTTAGCCCTTACCAGATAGTGTTAGTAAATGTGTATTCTAGGGCCTGCTTATTTAGCCCTTAACTGATAGTGTTAGTAAATGTGCATTCTAGGGCCAGATTATTTAACCCTTACCCGTTAGTGTTAGTAAAAGTGTTATTTATAGTTATGAGTAGCAGTTTAGTATCCCTTTGCTAGTTATAACTTAGTTATTAATTGTTTTGTTTGCTTCACTTGTTACATAATAATCACATTGTTTAGTTCTCAGCATTTATAGTTCCATGTTCCTTAACAACTGTCTCCATACTTCATGAGTCATAAATTGACTCCTAGTCGGAAATGTCTTTACATTTGTAACGCTGTCTGTTTTTGGCCTTTGTCACCGTTGAAAAGACACCTTGATGTGCTGCCTCAACACAGTTAAATAATAAAATTGCTGTTTTTTTATGTTAACCTTTAATGTTCATCCAACAGTGAAAATATGCAACCATTTTTTACAATCCTATCCAGTTTACAATTTTCTTTACATGCATTTGCTATGCAGACTTAATCAGTTAAATCAGTGCCTCCTCTTAAGCTGATACTGTATCAGTAAAGGTAACCACTCTATGGAAGCAAGCAAGTGTAAAGATACATTTTTGATGTTATTTGTCACTCATTTTCATCAAAGTGTTTGCATTAAGCATTTGAACATATCCCTGAGAAAATGTTTCTACACTATTGGGGAACTTGATTATTTCTGTAGTGCTGATATGATGAATGACATGGCTTTAGGCCCCAGCACAGCACCACTACTGCTCTACTGCATTTTACCGATATAATAAACCAACGTAGAACGAATGGTCTGCTTGTGGCCACCATCTTCTTAGACTTGCCAAAGGCATTTGTGACTGTCTCGCACCAGCAACTGCTTGTTTGACTCTCCTCAGTAGGACTTTCAGGGTACTTCTTGTTGTGGTTCCTAAGTTACCTACCTGGAAGGCGACAAGCCTACTCATCCTTTCAACCAATTATTACAGGTGTCCCTCAGGGGTCTATCCTGGGTTCTCTACTATTTACTATGTTAATGACCTCCACACCTTCACTAACCATGCTAGTTTAGTTCAGTATGCAGATGACTCAACATGTGCAGCCTCAACAATAAATAAGCTCCAAGACATTACTCAAAAATCTTTCTCCTCTGTAGAAACCTGGCTAAAAGAATCAAACCTCCTACTCAATCCCAAGAAAAAAGTTGTCAAAATAAAAAGCAATTTTTTACCATAAAGTCAACAAATAATGCTGTCATTGAAACTGTAACTCACAGTAAACTTGTAGTCATTATAATAGATGACAATCTCAAATATGACCACCATATACTGCACACCATTAAATCTACACAACAGAAACTAGGCTCCCTTCATAGGATCAATGGGTTCCATACAGATACTGCAAGAAAAACTCTAGCCTCCACATACTTACTGCCGACTCTCTTATACACAACTCCTATCCCAACAAAGATAAACAATACTCAGAGAAAGAAACTTGCCTCCTGCTACAATAAAATAGCTAAATTTGCCACCAGTCTCCCTCATAGGGCCCACCATTGTCTTAGCTTAAATCAATTAAAGTGGATTGATCTGCACAACTGTCTAACATATTCATAACTGACTACAGCACACAAACTCATTCATCATCCAGAAAAATGACCTGCGCTACAAAACTTGTTACTACCCTACTGTCCAGCAAGGGACCTCTGTTCAAGTAACAAATTCTTATTACTTGCAAATAAGTCGAATAATGTTGCAGGAGACTCGGTCTACTCCCAATGAGTTACTAAACTCTGGAATAATATCCCCATGCAAATAAAACTCTATGACCAACTCAATAGTTTTAAACCACTACTTAAACAATGTCTTAACCAGTCCTGGTCCTGTACATGATCATCACAGGGTTAAAACTTTTTCACTGTACAATACTATCCAAATACTCTACTTAAACATAATATTCTCAACCTCTTACTGGAATGACAAAACAATTAACTGTTGTCTGTACAATCCACTATGTTGCATGTGTGCTTTCTTTTTAGTAACTTCCATCTCTGTAAAATCTTATAATGTATATGTATAAATGTAATTACTGTTTATGTCTAAATGTAAATTGAGATGTAGCTACTATTTATGTATAAATATAAATTGAAATTTAACTAATTTGTGTTTAACTGGAGCTTAGTATAATGCAATGTAAGTAAATGGAGCTTTCCTTCACGGACCTCCGCTGAAAACGGATATTATCCAGTCAAGCTTTACTAGAAAAAAAAGACAAATAAATAAATAAACAAGTAACATAAATTAATTCTGACTGGGCATGCAAACCATGGTGCTGATGTCCATGATTCTTCAGACTATGGAAACATTTCAGATGTTTATAACACATTAAGAGATTTTACGAACATTATAGAGGGTTTAAGGTTGGTATCCATTACAAAAAAAAAAAAAAAAAAAGTTGCTTCTTCTGATACAGCACTAACTTTGCTTTTAAAAAAAAACTTTTATTGTGTTTGTCATATGCTTAAGCCAGAGAGTTAGGGTTTTTGAAAGTAACTGCTTTTCCAAAGCTCCACAATAATTAATTAATTTTTGACAGATTGATTTTATAATACAGGCTATACGTGCAAAAACTAATATCTCACTGAAATTATATTTCTCTATATTTACTGTTTCTTCTTAACAAAACATAAAAATTAATCTGCAAAAGTTTGAGTTTATAACCTCTCCAAGCATTATAAACATTAAAATTCATAAATGGGCACTTTAAAATCTTCCACTGATACTTAATACATGACATGTTGCTCGATAATATTAAGGATGAGCACAGAGTGGTCATTTAATAAACCATTTTTCTAGATGCAAGCAGAGATTTTTTTCTATTTTTGATGAAAATGTAAAACCATTTTATTATTCAGATGTAAGGCATATTATCTATCCAGAACAGCTGACAGTGTTTCATTTTAAAATATGTTTACTCCTAACCCCTTTATTAGATACTCCCCCGGATTTACTAATCTTCCATGCAGGACTAGCTTAGTCCTGCATGGAAGTGCCTATTTAGGAGGAGGATGGCAGCATGCCATGCATATTAATAAGGAGCACTGCCCAAGTTCCTAGGCTTACATGGAGCATGTAAGAATGTAGGGTGTGTGTCTGAGAGCAGAATAAACACACCCCCCACAATGGAGAACAGCAGAAAGGGGTATGAAATGAGTGAGACCACTCACAGGGGTCCTCATTTCCCCACCAACAGTCCCCCATGTGTACAATAGCAACAGTATATATACATAAAATGAAGAAACCCTTTTATTTTTTTTAAATCCGAGTGAAGCTAACCAAAGGTGCACAAGTGTGCCCATCACTTTCCTATAGTTAAAGCAACTTAAAAGGCTGAAGAGGATAACAAGGAAGATATAAGAAATGAAGCAGCACAGCCATAGTGTAGTGGACAGAGCATTCGCCTAATGAGCAGGCATTCCTGGTTAGAGTCCCACTGCAGCACAGACTATTTAACATGGCAAAGGACATTATAGCCAATATTTCTGTTGCAAAACCCACTAAATAACATATTTATGAACTGAAGTACTGCAGGAAATGCACATGTGAAGTGTCAGTGTCATAATGAATAAGGCACTAGTAAGCAGGTTTAAGTACAAATAAGTGGTAGTAACTAAATGTAAGCACTAGTAAGTGTGTTTAAGTGTGTTTGCATGGGGGGTAAGAACTGCCTACATAGATTTAGCAATTTAGAAGCTGAGTGTAAGAAACTGTAACCAGACGTTAGCAGTGCTTACCGCCATGCAAACCTGCTTACAACTGCTTTAAAGTGCCTTAATCACTCTGCATCCAACAGCCCGTGTTCTTCCCAGCAACAAAACAAACAGCCTCAGCAAGGTTTGAACCCAGGACCCTGCACACAATAGACAAAGTGATTTACCACTAAGCCATGCCAGACATACGTAAAACTGATGTTTTCGCAAAAATATCATCTAGCCCAGTCATGCAACAGTACAAAGAATGTATACCAACATGTAGATGTATGTGTGTGTGTGTACATATATTAATATCGAAACAGATACAACATATCTATATATGTAGATATATAATATATATATATATATATATATATATATATATATATATATATATATATATATATATATATATATATATATATATACAACATATCTATATATGTAGATATATAATATAATATATATATATATATATATATATATATATATATATATATATATATATATATATATATATATATATATGAACATATATACATGCAAATGCCTACATCTACACATACATAAGTCAACACCTATATGTTGACATATACACAGCAAGTTACATATATGTACGCAGATATATATATATATCTGTAGGTATATACGGGCATAGTTTTATATCTATATATATATATATATATATATATATATATATATATATATATATATATATATATATATCTAAGCAAATATATATATGCCTATACCTGCCAAGTCAGCAGGCCCAATTCACTGAAAGTTCATTTCACTGACACTTCATTTCACTGACACTCATTTTGTCGACAATGATATATGGCCTATTCCCCTCTGTTGAGCAACCCTGGAGTTAGAATAGATAGTAAGAGGGGTGTGGGGGGCACAGCCTCCCACAATGGGGGGTATGGGAGGTGAAGCCCGCCCATACATCATAAACATTTTACAGTATACAGATGTATTCTCACAAGTGCAATGAATGATTGTTTCCAAGAAACCATTATGTAACCTCAATATGTGGGGGGCTACTCAGCAGTTACTATATATTCTAACTCCAGGGACGCTCAACAGTGGAAAATAGGCCATATATCACTGTTGATGAAATGAGTGTCAGTGAAATAAAGTGTCAGTGAAATGAACTTTCAGTGAATTGGGCCTGCTGAGTTGTGTCAGTGAAATGAACTGTCAATGAAATGAAGGTAACCCCTATTTCACAGTTGCATTACTCTGTTGATTTGGATGTCAGTGTCTGAGCAGCTATATGACATGGCATATAAATCTGTAATAGTACACAAGTAAAGGTATTCCATTTCTGCAAATCTGTGTGTGGTGTTTATCCTATGACCTCTCTGTGGGTATATGTTGCAGGCAACAAATGTCATTTGTATGGGTGGCTTATCCAGTGTCCAGTTGCTTGGGTGTTAATGAAATGAAGGTGATCCATGAAACAGTTATACTAATACAGTAGTCTGGAAAGGTCCACAACTGTTGTTGTCCAGGCCAAGCCCTTCAAATTGTACATTAGTAAAGACAGACTGGGACACAGGATACCACACAATCAACAGTAAGTGATGCAGGCGTATAGTCCAGCAGCCTCTATCTACACTCTGTACACAATCAATAGGGGGTAAAGACTTCAGTTGACCAACTGGGATGTAACTGCTACATAACAAGGTATAACTGACACCATCACAGACACACTGGCAAATGAACAGTCTGTATGGCAGGAGGCAGTAGGCCTGCAGTAACCCACTTTATCTAAGTAATGTCAAGATAGGTGACATGTATGGTATGGTACATCCAGATACCTTAAGGCAGATCACCCCTGATACCCCCCATGTTGTAACAGCCTAGGTTATGTATGGTGCATCCTCCTCCCAGACTCACTAATACAGGGCCATATACCACTATTACAAACACTGGCCCCTGAAGTGCATATGGGCACACATGTATTGTGTAGGTGAAGCCCACACATATATGGCCCCAGCCCCACCGCATGTGTGGGGGATGCAACAGCAGTAAACTGCTGGCAGGCATGGCAGCGTGGTATACGTATATGTGCATATGTATCTCTATCTATATATGTGTAGACATATACTGCTCTGTATATGTATATATCTGGGTGTGTATATGCATATCTATATACATATGCACACCCATCTATATATGTTGATATGTACATGTGTAATTATCTATATAGATATCTGGATAATCATATGTGCATATATATTCATCATATGTCCTGAACATGGGGTGTAGCCCTACCTCAGCCCCCATAGTCCTTCGTAGTGCAAGGGGATGTCAGGCATGTATAGCAGGTATATTAGCAGTCTATTGCTACTGTAATAGGGATTGTCTTCATAGACATGGTGTGTGTGGGAGGTCACATCTGCTTTTCACATGTGCACTATTGGTTACTGACATATATCCTAAGGACATCATAGTACAGTACTGCTGCAAGCACATAATGCTCCTGTTGACTACAGCAGAGATATTGGCCAATAGATGTGGACATTCTGACACACTCTGTATAGTCCAGAGGTATACACAGAACTTCTTAGTGCAGAACATGTGGACCAAGCCTGACAATATGGATGTTAACAGCCATGTAGATGGGTGCAACACATAACGACTAGTATACATTCGCGCCCATAGGTTATGCATTCACACAGCTCTGTCTGTCCTGACACATAACTGCTGGTATAGAGGTGCCATGGCCACATACTACCCACTAGATATTGACATACATCTGTACAGCATCCCACCGCTCTGTCTGACATACATGACTGCTAAGTGAGGCCCAGCAGCAGTACATCTGGAAAGTATCTGGACATGACACCTCGTTGGGTAAGTACACTAAGCTGCTAGGCATGCAAACAAAGCACTGTGCAGGCTACAGGCAGACTGGATCAACACTGGCCTACATCTCCTATGGGGGAATGCACATGTACCTGCATATATAGCAGGCTCTACAGGCATGTTACAGCACAGGTTAAGATAACACTTGTGTGAAAGTGCATAACCAAAACCACTGTGAACACAGCCACAGCCACATATGGTAAGCTAGCATAATATTACAGTATATGGACTATCTGTTCAACACCATCCTCATATGTGCCACTCACACACTAACCCTACATATACTGGGCCGCTACACAGTGTGGTCTGATGCCTGTCTGTGGTATGGGACGTGTGTGTGTGTGTGTGTATGGCCCTACAAACATATAAGCCAATATGGTAACATACAGTGGAGCAGCATGTAACATTAGATAGGACGGGACCTAGGACGATAACATCTACCACAGTCTGTACACAGGCCAAGGTATATATTAACAATACACACACTGTCGGCAATCACCATGAGTACACAGATCGCAGTACTGTACAAACAACCACAGAATGTCCAGGTCATGTAATCAAATATAACCCCTACTGTACAAAACATGTGTAGCAGTCTGATATCTCATTGGCGTGTTATCAGATATGATGACACTAATGATGGTGTACAGCACATATGCACATCATAATGCACAACATATGTACAAAGGTTGACAGAGTTGTGGCTGGAAGCACTTACACAGGGCCAATATTGACATGATGCTGTGATAACCTCATTCATTTGCTGTTGTAAACAGGATTTGTTGCAACATATGTCCTATGAGGGATATGAGGTCAGTAACTGTAACTGCGTTCACCATCTACAGACTACAATCCTCACACTACCTTCTGCAGTTCACAGATAACTTCTCTGCAGGTAACACATGAAACCACAGGCACAACACACTGCCCAGTCTACAGATGACACTACAGATGGGGATTTCTCATAAACATAGAACTGACATGGCAGGTATTAAAACATGTAGGACAGCCATATCCACACACACACTGTTAAACCAACATTACTCCAAATGCAGTATAGCAGAACTTACAGGCTGTAGTCAGGTCAGGCACATCTCCCTCCTGTTTGTTGCCCTCTTTCCACAGTGTATGTTGTTAGAGGTAAATCTCCAATCCATCTAAGATGCTGTTTGCCAAACAACAGACCTAGTTCCTGCTCACAGTGAATGAAAAGGGCCAACACCAGCATGATGTTCCCAGATACTGGAGTGTGTTTCCATGCGATTGGCTATGGGAATGTTACCACAGCTGTTCCATGTGCAATTAGCTAGGGGAGTGATGCAATTCATGCAGATGCCATCAGCTGATCATGAGCATCACTTAAAATGCACATGCTGCTGCCTAAGTAAAGCAGGTGTAGGTCTCCACATCCATCAGTGAGGGAGTGAGAGAGGCAGACAGAGGCATTGACAAGTCAGGGAGGGGTGGTTGAGTAAAACCTAAGCATGTTTGTGTCACACACCTACCAGCCCTGATGACTATGTAGTGCTATCACAGTCCTATGCAGTTATTGGTTGCACCACATAGGTTACCTGTTGTGGAGTCCTCAGAACATATATGTGATGGTGAGTGACATCTGCAACAGGGATATGGTAGCTATACAGGAGGGGAAATACACGTGCCTGCCAGCATGAACCGGTGCCAGCGTCAACACAGCCACACTCTCACAGGGATGCACACACATTGACACACTTGGCAGGGTCAGGGATACAGCTCATCACTAGTGAAATTGCCCCAACACATTAGTGTGCAGGTATCACATGCACCACATGTGTCATTACAGAGGTTATATGGCAAAAAGGTATGGGGAGGTGTCTGACATCAGACAGCATGCTTCAATATGCCACTGGGGGTTGTAGTGAGTGTGGATGTGATCATACGCATCATACAACACACACACAAACACACAGGGTACCAGTACTGACATGCATCGGTGCATTTCTGCATGGGTATGTGGTGGTCAGCTGTGCCAGATGGCTTTACAAGGCTAGGTGATGGGTATACCTTGGCATCAGGCCACATGACAATGGTCTGCATTGTGGCTCAGGGCTGTGGTTTCTGCATTTGTCCTCAAAGGTGGGTATTGTATCTACCATCCAGTCACCTGGGTGACTATTGTGTTTGGCCAATGTTGTGCATCGCTTGCCATTAATTTATTCCTTAATCCATGACATGGACAGTGTCTGGAATGTGCACACCTCCCACATGCATGTACAGTGACATGTGGACCTGTACCTGGGGTGTCGGGCCCATGTTGTGTACACAGATTATCATCAGATGTGCCAGTCTTGGCCACCTGTGGAAGGAACTGGTAATGGACAGCAGGTTACCCCTACACTTACATTGATAGCATGCTAATGACATTCCCTGGTGTCAGTAGCATCTGTCCATACAGGGCATGTTTTCAGGCATGGTATGTTCTTTGTGGGTCACATATGATGGCACCACAGGTGTTGCAGGTGTCCAGTGGGGAACATGGGGAAGGTGCACTGACTGCATGCATGTGCCTATTGGACAGATGGACAGGGTGCCATGCCCTCTGTAGGCCACTGCAATCACTCCATAGTTACGATCAGTCACCAATATGCAGTGTACTGCACACAAATTGGCTGACTCGGCGTGTGTGTGTGTGTGTGTGTGTGTGTGTGTGTGTGTGTGTGTGTGTGTGTGTGTGTGTGTGTGTGTGTGTGCGTATGAGACATGGGTTGAGAGTGTGCTCTGGGTAATACTTGGGTTGCTAACTGTGATTGCCTGGCCTTGATGTCACATGAATGGGTATGGATTTGCACCCCAGCCTCTCGGCTATTTCACATCTGTTATCCCTGTACAGTGGACATTGTAATATATACTAGGGCCACCATATAAGAAATTTGCAAAACCCGGTCCACATTGGGCCCTGGTGTCACACACTCATGACCACTTCCACACAGGATACAAGTTACAAACACACATCTGTCATGTCTGGGAGTAGAACCCCTCCCTAACTAGTTTATTACACTATAGCACTGCACAGTTATAGTACATGCCATGGAGATTACTGGAGTATTACTTACCCAAAAGTGTATATCACATTGGCTGACATCAGCAGGACTGCCAAAGTAGGACATATGAAATGTACTGAGTGCGACTAGCCTAAAATGCAGTGCTCCCTACACAGACATTAAAATACACACAAAACATCCACAATTGACATGTGTGGGTATAGAATCCCTAGCAGAGGTCTATATCACACTACAGCATGGAGCTCTTATAGGATGCAGCACAGGGATTACTGGAGAGCCTCTACCCCAAAGGTTTATTTCACAATTAATGACACCAGCAGGATTGCCAAATTAGGGCATTTGACATGTACTGAGTGTGACTAGCCTAAAATGCATTGCTCCCTACACAGACATTGAAACACACACAAAACATCCACAACCGACATGTGTGGGTATAGAATCCTTAACAGAGGTCTATATCACACTACAATTGTACACAGTTATGGCACACACTACAGAGATTACTGGGATTCATTCTCCCCAGAGGTGTATTTCTAGGTGGATGACATCAGCAGCCTTGCCAAAGTAGGACATATGAATTGTATGGAGTGTAACTATCTCGAAAAGCATTGCTTTAGTCAGCATTTAAATTGTAGGGGGTGTGACTACCCTAAAATGCATTGCTTTCTACACAAACAGACACACAAACAGACACACACACAGACACACACACAGACGCACACAGACGCACACGCAGACGCACACGCAGACGCACACGCAGACGCACACACGCAGACGCATACACACACACAGACGCACACACACACAGACGCGCACACACACACACACACACACACACACAGATGCACACACACACACACACACACACACACACACACACACACACACACACAGGCGCACACACACACAGACGCACACACACACAGACGCACACACACAGACGCACACACACAGACGCTGACACAGACACACAGTTGCCAAGGCTGGAGTTGGAATTCATAACTAAGTATTCCATCACACTACAGCAGTACACAGTTACAGTGGAGATTACTGGGATGCAAACTTCCCAGAGATGTATTTCTAGGTGGATGACATCAGCAGCCTTACCAAAGTAGAGCATTTCAATTGTAGGGAGTGTGACCACCCTAAAAAGCATTGCTGTCTACACAGACAGACACACACTTGCCAATGCTGGGGTTAGAACTCCTACCTTACTAATATATCACACTATAGCAGTACGCACTTATGGGACATGCCACAGAGATTACCAAGGTACAACTCTAAAGGTGTATTTCACAGTGGATGACCTCAGCAGGCTTGTCATAGTGGGGCTATGGAGAGGGCAGTGTGTGTGCATGAGCCATAACCCATTCATCTAAGGGTTGACACACCACATGTGGGCACAAACTGGGTCACATTTCACAGGTACGTGTATACAGCTGCTAGATGACTACCTCCTTCAACAGTCATGTTGCACAGCTGGCCCGTGCACCACATACTCTATAATGCTGACAGATACCGGTGGCTAGTATCTGCAGTGAGTGACATCTGACCCTCGTGTGGTTGTGGCCCTTTGCCTGTGTGCTGGGTAGGACAGGCCTGGATGGCTCCTTGTCACAGTCACCCTTTTCCACACATCTATGTATGTCTACCTTTGGCTTATTATAGTGTGTTGTCCTTACATATATGCCTGCATTCCTATCCACTGTGTGTGCAAAGCAGGAATGGTGCATACTGAGGAGTGTCTGCACTAACATCTGCAGCTGCCAGATATGTCTGGTCCACTGATGTTTGCAGACATGGCCTTCATGTGTTTAAGTGTGTGAGCAGGCCAAGTATGACCTTTCAGTATGTTGTTGACTGACATTGCCTTAATTTCTCTAAATGTGTGGGCATGCCCAGTATGGCTGTCTGTATTGAATGTGTGGATCGAGTCCAGGTAGTTTGTACTGCAGTGCTGAGCTTTGTGTTGTACACCTACATGTAGCATGCTGTCTCTGCAGGGTATCCATCGATCATTTGGCATGGACTGTTACTACATTTCTGCATAGGATGGGGAGGCACACCTGACTATTTCTACATTTCTACACAGGATTGTGGGGGGGGGGGGCACACCTGACTGTTACTATATTTCTACATAGGATGGGAGGCACACCTGACTATTTCTACATTTCTACACAAGATTGGGGGGGGGCACACCTGACTATTTCTACATTTCTACACAGGATTGTGGAGGGGGCACACCTGACACTTGTACATATTTGCTAGGACTGTACTGGTATGTTCGGTACTCCATTTCAGTCTGTTGTCTTACCTATCGAGATGACTAGAGGCATACCAATGTACTACAGATCTAAGCGTTTAATTACCTACATATTAGTTTCTGACTTCCTGCCCTTCAGAACTGAAATCCCACTGCCTGACCTGCTGTAGTCTGTCTGTGTAGGCCTGGGGGGATACCCATAGGCCTCATTCAGAGGCCATAGCACAGCCTTTGTTTGTGTTTATCTACACCTGTCCTGCTGGCTGTGACAGTTGTTGGTATGTGACCCCCCCCCCCACCAACTGGCATGTGTGCATCACTTACTTTGTGGGTGTCCCAGTATTGAGGGTGGTGCTGCAGGGCTGCCACTGTTGGATGTACATAGTACACTCCCTACACATGGTTAGACACAGGCAGTGTGGTGTTTGGCATCCCTTTTACTGTATGTGAGAGTCAGAGAGAGGTTTTATTCCCTGGCTCCCTCCTCTGTCAGTGTATGTGCTATGCGTTGCCTCTTTGCCAAGGCCAGGGCATACTGGGCATGCTTCCTTCTGCCTACTAGGACAGGCTCAGGTTGTTCCTCCTCCTACTCAATCAGTGCCAGTGCAGGCCTTGTCAATGGTGGTGGGCTGTGTGGCCCTGCCCTGTGCTGTTCCTGTTGCAGCTGTATCAGCAGGCTCATATTGTGTAGCATGGCACATACAATGACAATTTGGGTACATGTAGCTGGTGATTATGGCAAGGCTCCACTGGATGTGCCCAGGCACGGGAAATGTGACTTGAGCATCCCAAACACATGCTCTAAAATAATTCTGATCTGTGCATGTGCCTCATTAGGGAGTTCTTGTTCGGGAATGTGTGCATTTCTGATGGGTGTCATACACCACAACTTCAATGTGTATCCAGCATCCCTCACTAGGTGACCATCAGGGATGTCCACATTGGCAAACCTCTGGTATAGCTGTGTCAGATGCCAGATGTAGGAATCATGATAGCTTCCAGGGCAGCCAGTACACACATTCATTATTATGCCCTGGGCATCGCACACAACCTGGCAGTTGATGGAGGGGAAGCCCTTGCGGTTGATGTAGACCCTACCCCACTCACCAGGTGGTGCTTTGATGCATATGTGCATGCATTCTATAGCACCCACTACCTCGGGATATTCTGCTATGTGTTGGAACAGTTGCATATTGCTGGCCAACATCTCACCGGTGTTGGGGAAATATACGTGCTCACCGACATGTGCTGAGATGGCGTCCAGGAACTGGTGGAGTACTCTGGATGCTGATGCTTGTGAAATTTCATCATATCCCCAGTTGGCCTTTGGAAGGTACCTGTAGCTAGTATTCTTAGGCCTACACATACCTTGGTATCGACTGGAATGGGTTCCCCTCTGTCAGTTCTGTGTGTCAGGCATGGCCGACACAGCTCAACAATTTGCTGTAGGAAGTCCCTGTCTATTCTATGGCACTCCACTATCTCCAGCTCATGTAGCCCCTGGTAGGTTACCCTGGGTATGTACACTCTTCTCCATCTCCTTACTGTGGGTTGGTGGACAGCATTCACATCCTCACCACCCTCAGCCTCTTCCACAAGTTGTTTTATGATAGCTATTGCAGCCCCTATCATTTTGCTGTTGTGAATGTTAAATTTTCACCGCTTGTTTACACCGGTGGTGTAGAGTGTGGGTAAAAACCAGAGGGAAAGGTGTTTGCTTAGTTTATAGTAGTGTTCTGGGCTGGGCTGGTCTGCTGCCTGTGTAATTGGCTGATTATGATACAGTTCACCTGCCAGCTAAGCTAGTTCTCCTTGATTACCTTCCTACTGTTGTTTTCCCTTCCCATTGCCTTCCTGTTTAAGCCCGGGGGCACACCGCGCAAACAGAGTGCTCAAATGTGCACGCTGCTGCTATTTCCTAGTTTAACTTATTTTTTTCCCATAAAACCCGGTGTGCAGCGCACGCACACCCACTTAGGCTTTGTAGAGATTGCTAAACAGGTTTAGATACACCCCCTAGCTTAGCATAGCTAAGCTAGGAGCAAACCCGAGCCACAGGGCTACAATCCACTTACAGTATACCCGTCCACCCCCCCCCCCCCATGATGTCACCTAACTCCTAGGCTTGTACTAAGCTATTCCTACTCTTACACTGTTGGTACCTGTCTCACATGCTGGGGAAAACTGGGATTCACTATCATTCCCTCATTTGCATAGGATTGCCTGCTAGTCTCACACTGAGCCTCCCCCCTTAGCAACCACTACTCACTGGCCAGGTTGCCTTCTGCCTGCCATTGACTTGCATGGCAGAATAGTGATTTTAGTTAGACTGCTTATTTTAGGTTTATTTCATTATTTTTCCCCCAATCCTGTTGGTGCGCCACTGCCCTACACTTAAACAGCCGAGATTGGCTAAAAATAAGTATAAGTTAATTTTTGTATTTTTTTTTTTGTTTGCAATACCAATGGCCTTATACTTGGCCACTGGCATTTTTCTACATGACATGCAGCCTTTATTTTGGGCTGTCACAGCTCCATTTTGGATTTTGCAGAAATGTACTCTGTTTTCTGCAGCTAGCACTAGTCTTGCACGGGCTGTTGCAAAATTCCGGGATTGCAAAATCACCTCATTTGCATAGATTTCTCCTGCAAATGGGGTGATTTGCATACCAGGGCTTAGTCTGTGCAGGATTAGTGTAGGAGTGCCCATGCACGCCCCTGCAGGCTGTTCCTGGATCTCACGGTAGACATATTGCCTGCATAAGCTCCTGCACCGATCTTGCACTCCCTGCAAGCTTTTGAGAATCCAGGGGACTGTTTTCATGAATTCTGCCACCAAACTACTGACTGTTCAACTAGTTTCCTTATGTAAAAGGGTGCATCTCCTAACTGGTTTGACAAAGTCTATAGAAATGTAAGAATACCAATTAAACCGGCACTGGCAAAAAACACACATGAATATATGAAAAAATACTCAGAGGCTCTAAGTAAAAATCTGCAAAAGCAACAGAGACCTACAAAGTAGACATCCAAGCAACTTCCACGACCCAACACAAACCATGAAACACATACTTCACAAAACCAGTGGGCCATGCAATCACAGCGTTTAAGGCAAAATAACATACCCAACACACTAGTAATAGGTAACTCTATAGTCAGGCACACTGACGTCCCACTTATTATGTCGAATAAGGAGAAAGTTACTGTCAGCTGCCTGTCAGGTGCCAGGATCCGCCACATAACACAAGCACTCAGGTCACTCCAGAACAAGTACAAATATGACTCTGTCATTGTCCATGTTGGTGTGAATGACCTGAGCCTTACCTCCCTGGACTACATGAAAAGAGACATGGGAGAACTCTCTGATCACGTAACACAGGCCGGTATGACCCTGACCCTGAGTAGCATCCTGCCCTCACCAAGAATGATACCATGGTATAAAGAAAAAAATATCAATTTCAACAATTGTCTAAGTTTCTGATGTAAATCAAAGGGGACACAGTGTCTGTCCGCCTGGGATGACATGCTCGACAAGCCACGCTGCTTCACTAGAAATGGCTTGCACCTGTCACCCTTGGGCTTTCGAATACTAGCCAAGGCTCTTGCCACCCCCATAGTGCCTGTTTTTAGACAAGGCTCAAAAGACAAACCCGCCACCGTAAATAGCACAAGTAACAAAAAACTAACAGTAATGCTACTCAATGCCAGAAGTCTAAACCTCAAAATGCATGAACTCGAGGCACTCCTCAGTATGGAGAAAATTGATATATGTGCAGTAACAGAAACCTGGTTTAAGGCTCCAGAGAGCATCCCAGCACTACCAGGCTACAACTCATACCATACATTTCAGCCACAAAACCTGGACCGAAATGCAAAAGGCAGGGGCGTACCCATATTCATCAAGGATACCCACACCTCCAGGTTAGTGGCACAGCACGATGCTTCAGAGATCATCCATGTGCAACTAACAATGGGCAAAACTGCAATTCAAATTGTACCTTGCTACAGATCACCAACCATGTCACAAGACCCCCATTCTGCATTTCTGGAAACACTGGGAAACATAAAGGCCCTACCAAACACCGTAATACTGGGTGATTTCAATTACCCAAACATTAACTGGGAGAATTACTCAAGTACTAACTCCCTTGCTCAACATTTCCTAGAATTTATAAACTCAAACGCCCTGGATCAACTGGTCAACACTTCCACCAGAGGTGACAACATATTGGACCTGGTCATCACCAACATGGGCGACTGGTGTTCCACACCAGAGGTCAACCCCTACTGGTTAGATCTGACTATAAACAAATCAGTCTGGATATCCACATTCTGCCCCCACCCCCAGACAAGGAAACCACTGTGAAAAACGTTTCAAAAGCAAACTTCACATTACTTAAGACCAAGGTGGAAAGTTTCAAAGCCCCCATGCTAGATAACACTGTCCAAGCTGCCAAATCCTTTACTAATGCATTCTATGGGCACCTACAAGAATGCATGGATTGTGCTATCCCAAGCAAAACCAAGACTCACTCCTCCAAGAAAGGGAAACCATCATGGTGGACCCCTGCAATAAACAAGCTATACAACAGAAGAGGAAACTAGTACAGAAAAGAATAAAATCCCAAGAAGGGAAGACATCCCTGATCAGTATCAGCAAGAAACTATGATCCCTCATAAAATCAACCAAGGTGAGCTTCAAAAGAAAAATTGCCAAGGACTCCAAAGATAACCACAAGGCATTCTTTAGCTATGTCATGAATCTAAGTGAAAATGCTCAGATCTGCTCAGAGTTAGTGCAGAATGACACAAAATACACTGAACTGACCGATATCGCCAACATCCTGGCAGACAAGTTCAGTGCAAACTTCACCCCCCTCTCTCCCCCAAAAGGGCCCATAACCATACTAAAAGAATATAGAGCCCCTGAAATCACAGACATGCAGGTTAAAACAGCCCTCTCCAAAGCCAAAAACACAGCATCAATGGGCTTGGATGGTGTCCCAGCCTGCATCCTACATGGGCTCAAAGATGAACTAACCCCTCACCTAAACACATTGTTCAAACTCAGCCTCTCCACAGGCTACATACCCACAGAGTGGCACACAGCAATGGTTATTCCACTCCACAAAGGTAGAGCCACAACAGTCCCTAGGAACTATCTCCCTATAAGCCTGACTAGCTTGGTCTGCAAGGCTATGGAGCGCATCATCAAGGAATTCATTAACAGAGACATTGGAAACCTCCAAACACTGGAGCCTACCCAATTCGGCTTTGTTAAGGGCAGATCATGCCTCCTAAACCTGGTGGACTTCCTTGAGACAGTTACCGAGGCTATAGATGAGGGAAAGGTGGAACACACAGCCTATCTAGACCTCGCAAAGGCCTTCAACACCATTCCCCATTCTGGTATTATAGACAAGCTTACCAGCCTGAACATAAACCCCTACATCACAAGATGGGTTGCCAACTGGCTCATGGACAGAACCCACATGGTGAGAGTTGCAGAAGCTAGGTCCGATTCTAAACCAGTTACAAGTGGCATTCCCCAGGGCTCAGTCCTAGCACCTCTCCTGTTTGGCATATACTTCTCAGAAGTACAGGCATGCACAGGAGGACTATGGCTGACCAGGTTCACAGACGACTGCATCTAGGAGCTATAATTAAGTCTCCAGCTGACACAGACATATTCCAAAAGGGTCTCACTGAGACGAATACCTGGTGTCAAAATTATGGCCTCAAGCTAAATGCCAAAAAGTGCATAGTCGTCTCCTTTGGAAAAATCAAAGGACCCACAAACTGCCACATAGGGGTAGTCCCTTAAATACGGAAGACAATAAAAGGGATCTGGGGACCCAAGTAGATAGTAATCTCTCCTTTGTTAATCACATTGCCAAAGTGGTTAGAAAATCCTTCTATGTGGCCCACCTAATCACAAAAGGGTTCACATCCAGATCAAAAGAGATCATTGTGCCCCTCTTCTCATCACTCATCAGACCCATCATAGAGTATAACAGCACATTTGGGGTGTACCTTACAAGACACCTGCAACAGCTGGAAAGCCCACAGAAGTACCTCAACAAGAGGATCACTGGCCTCAAACAGATACCATATGCAGCTCGATTGAAGAAACTCCAGCTGTACTCGGTTGCATACCACCTACTCAGAGGTGATCTCTGCCTGACATACAAAGCCATGTCCAACCCAGAATTGATAGACATGCTCCACCTAAAGAAAACCATACCCCCTCGAGCCACATGCTCTAGGGATCTAAAGCTCACCACAACAATATATAGGATGTGCTGGAGGGATAGATTCCTGTCCCAGGGACTTCCCATGCTTTGGAACATGATTCCAGTCTACATTAGGCAGAGCTCCTCACTAACACTCTTCAAGAGAAACCTTGACGAGTGGATGGGGAACAGAAAGTTTACCCCGGGGATCACTTCAGTGGCTCTGCTGGACAGAGGCACAGGGAACTAATCTAAGGGGGCGGAGAAAGCCAAGACATTCTGGCTAGGCTTATAAATGCCTTCGGGCAAATAGCCTAGTACCTACCTATGAACTTAATAATACTTGGGAATTAAACAAGCAATAAAATATGAAAAAACAACCAGCTGGCTAACAAACACCATTGAAACAAGTAGGCAACAGCAAAAATAAGAAAAATTGTAGTACGAAGCATGGCTTCAAACAGCATATATCATAAAAATGTTTAATAGCAGGTTAGAGCTTTAACCACAAATGTGGCTTCTTCAGACCTTCAACATAAATGAATATAAAAACAAACACAATACTTGGGAATTACCTATAAAGTTATCATAGATTATGTTTACAACAGCTATACTTTGATTTTTAATGACACCATTTATGCCATGACATTTACATTGTATTGAAACATTACCTTTATTCAAGACTACAGGCATGGTTCATTATGGATATGGTCTGCTCTAAGTGAAAAACCCTAAACCAATAATGTCTAATATGTGAGACAACCAATAACATGATTCAAAAATAAAACTGTACTGAGAGCAGCTAGTGTCTTCTGCACAACCTGGGAAAATGTGTAACTTGATGTATTCTCTTCATTATGTCATACATTCCCAAAGGATGTAGAGCACCTGCTTAAACACATACTGCCTTCCCAATAGCAGAATGACTCACAGCATGTCAGGTTGTGGTCCCTGATAAAATTATATGTAGCTTACATATTTATATTGTGTGCTGGAATAACCTAGCAAGGTGCATCTAGGAGATGTGAAGTGTGTTATGTAAAAAGGAAATGGAGGAATAAAGTTATCCAGAAACTTGTCAAAATATGCATGGAAATTTTCCAAAAATATCACAGCTCCAAGCACAACACACAGTAATATCTGTTTCTTCTGCATACTCATGTGTGTATTTGCATGTGTGTGTGTTTATGTATGGATGTGTATATGTATGCAGTGTATATATATATATATATATATAGGTTTACTAACAAAAAATCGAAATGCAAAATAAAATGCGTTTCAATGTTACGTATGTCCCTAATGTCGAAAACAGCTGTGAATTGTCGAAAATGTCGCTCGCAACATTTTCGACAATCAACAGCACTCCCACCCGTCTCGTAACTCCCTACCTACCTAGCCTAAACTCACAGTTATGATGGGGGGCAAGCCCCCCTGCACCCCCCTGTGGGGGGCTGCACCCCCCACACCCCCCCACCTTAATATTCCAACTCACATAACCTGCCGAACTATGAAGTATTCGAACATCTGTTGTTCGAATACTTCATAGCCGTGCAATTGCACATTGGCATTGTGATAGTAAACCATAGATATATGGTGTCAAAATTATGTTTTATATATATTCACTTCAGAAGCTCAAAATACTGAAATCTCAAATTTCAGTATCTCAAGCCCAAGAAGTGGAATCTACAAAACAACAAAAACAAAAAAACGCAAAATTCAAAACCTCAAAGACCAAAAGTTTTGAATTTTGTGGTTTTTACACATACACACACACACACACACACACACACACACACACACACACACACACACACACACACACACACACACACCATCCACCACACAAACACACACAATCACTCTACTACATGAAAGCAGGGGGACAAGCACTCCTGCACACCTCATGTGGGGGGCTGTGCCCCCCCACACCCCCCCTACTTAAATATTCTCCCTATGAGGTCACACTACATACAAACACACACAAAACACCACCACACAAGCTACTTTCTCTTTGCACACAATCATCACAGCAACAAAACACACTGACACACACCACAGCCCCTACCCAAACCTCTTAACACACACACATACTTACCTGAATACATAACCATAGCGGAACTTTAGAAGCGCGAAATTCAAAACCTCTGGTAATCGAGGTTTTGAATTTCGCGCTTCTAAACTTTCGCTATTATGTGGATTCAGCTTCTTGGGCTCGAAATACTGAAATTCGAGATTTCAGTATTTCGAGCTGCTGAACGGAACCTATATACATATATATATATATATATATATATATATATATATATATATATATATATATAGATAGATATATAGATATATATATATATATATATATATATATATATATATATATATAGATAGATAGATATATATATACACACACTCCATTAAGACATATTCATCTAAGAAGCTCTTGACTGAATTTTATATATGGCGGTACTAACACAATTAGTTGGACGGTGGAGTTGGCTTTCCCTTTTCTCCAATGCATTGAGACAATTAAGCTCTTTTACATATATGACAGAGAGGTGGGGGGGATTACTTCCCTACAAAAAAATATGCTTTGTCTTTATATTTCTTGAGTTACCGTTTTCAGTGTTCAAATTTGGAAAACATAACTTGTAGATTTGTAGCTTGACTAAACCAGGGGAAGACTGTTAAGTAAGCATTTATATTCAGTATTTGATAGTTTCCGGACACTAATAGACAACCAGCTGCAGATTTGCTTAGTAAAGTTTATGGATTCTAAATGTTGCTATGAATGCCCCTAACTCTTTACTACAGCAGTTTATGTCTCCTGTGGTGTTCCATACCAACAGAGGTGCTGAAAACTGTTTACTTGCATACTGCACAGCATCAGGGCAGCACTGCTAGTAGCCTGATACTTTTTTTAATATATAAATTTACTACATTTCAGTAAGCTTGTTGACTTTGTACAATCACACACACACACACACACACACACACACACACACACACACACACACACACACACACACACACACACACACATGCTAGACTTTATTTGTATCTCATTTGTGATGGTTGAGTGCAAACTAACATCTGTCCCCACTATTTCCAGACTTGATGCATGTAAGAATTGTACTGGCTATCAAGCTAGTGTGCATGCATGAATTTGTGTGCACCAAGTTCTCTTAGATTGCCACTTGTCAAGGACAAATTCATGCTTATTATATGACATAATTGTGCCTTGCTGAACAACCTGCCAATTAAACCTCCTGGTCTGTTGCATTTGGTGTTTTCTCCTTCTGTGTTGGAATGCACCTGCCACTGCACAGGCTTAGTACAAGCAAGTACATTTAATGATGTTTGACTCAAGCCCAGTAAAATATTTCAACTCATTTGCATAGATGCTCCATGTCACTACACGTTGTAGTACAATGTTGTTCTGTTTGGTTTTCATAACATGATTATTAAACTGCTAGGACTGTGCTGTGGAATTTCTTTTGTGAATGAGCCCTGCAAATTACAGACCCCATTTATGAATCTCACCTGTAGTCTTCTTTGACCTGTTGTTACAACAACACCGTGAGCACTATCTGTAAGCTATTTATGCCATGGAGAAGGATGGTGCATCACAAATTGGTAGAACAAAGGCTTGTGTAATTCATAAAACAACATTCACAACAGGGTAAAACATTGCTCACATTCTTACTACATTGTGTAGACATTGCATTCCACGTACAGAGTACATATTTGAATAAAAAACAGCTTGACCATATGAAATTCACAATGTCAGCACCACTGGAGTGCCATCTGATTTCACTTCCAAGTAGAACAATCCCTCAACTCTACCCAAAATGCAGTGCTAATGAACAGATTAGCTGCCAGAAAACAATCTCACAGTACCTCTTTCATATGATAAAGAATTCCATAACAGCAGCAGATTTCCATGTGCAATAGGAAAACTAGTTTCTACACTCAAATTGGTCCACCCCCACATAATAACGTTGGTGAGTTCAACCCTACAGGAGGTTACACAGCACCAGATCAGTTCATTAAAATAGCATGGCCATGATGCAACCTCCAATGTCATGAGTAATGAGTGGAACATTTTCATGTATCACTCACAAGCAACATAACGCAGAAGGAAAAAACATAGTTAGGCATATAAATAATATGCAAAACATCATAAGAGTTGTGTGGCTGCAGGCTCAGAGCAGGAATGGATTGGGAAATGAGCACTACTAAGTGCTTGAAAACTGTGGCAAGAACTTAAGGTTTTGTCTACGTATAAGTGTATATTGCTTGGCACCTTATGGTCACTGTGATTATTTGCCTGGTATGTTCCTATGTAATTTGAGGTTACCTGTAAATGTCAAGATCTCTACAATGTTTATGAAATACCTTTGAACATTTGAGGACAAAACACTTGGAAAGTCATCTTTACATACATTACTGTGTTTTGTAATCACTTTATTATTAAGAAAGAAGACAGTACCTCACATGTAAGCATGACTGTCAGTATCTGTAAAAATTGTAGGTGGTATCCGTAAGCATTGTGAGCACTATACAATAGTACACAACAAGTAATGCCCACAAAGTTTATGCATGATTCACAAACCGCAAATGTTAATAAATTAGCATTGCTCTCCATTGCCATAAGGTGCACAACAGGACTATGAAATTCACCAATTACAGGATTTGCAGAAAGTAATGTAGCCCTGTACAAAGATGCATACAATAGTGTTCAGAAATTAGTAGTTATAGGTTTTCAGTACTGAACTAAAGAGCTACAAAAGAATAAAATATTGAATTTTAGTTTTTGTATCATGGCAAATATAAAAGCTACAGATGTTACCATCCAGCTGAAGCCAAAGCTTACTAGTTTATGCAATGTTGCCAAGCTAGGTAGTGTTTTTGGCTGTGGGTCCTATACACTATCCTAAATATGGAGGAACAGCTGGAAAGGTTCTGTATGCATACCCTGATCTCACATAAATTGCTGTCCAAATATTGTAAGTCATTTCAATCACTGTGCTGGCATAAAACACGCTCAGATTTCTGAATATTCCCCTGCTTGAAAGATGTTTGGATTTATTCATCCAAATTTATTGTATATAACACTTAAAAACTTGGATGGATTTCACTCACATAGGAAATGCAGTGGACCATGTACAGTGCTGGCTTGATGTTTTGATGCATAAGAAACAAGAAAAAAAGGAGTAAATTATTATCTCAGTTTTTATTGCCTCAATCCTCAGATGTTCTACCTGCAAGACCTGCAGTAAATTCTATGTAGGGAAAACTGATAGGTTACTAAGGGATAGTATTAGAGAACACATATATCATATGAAAAAGGGTAGTATGTTTAATGCTCTAGCTAAACATATCAAGGAGACTAGCTCACAACATACCTTTACATTTAGGGTGATAGGTAGATGCTTTGAGAATCTAAAGGGTGGTGATATCAGGGTACGAATTGAGAATCTAGAAACCAATTGGATAGTGAGGTTAAGAGCTAATGATGGACATGGTCTAAATGAACATATACCATTGAGACCTATTCTGAAAAATAGACCATTATGTAGATAATATAATGATTTACAATACATGGATATTTTGTTTTTATAGCATCATTTTTATGAATATGTTCATATATTTATATTTATTTACATTTATACCTTTACAACTACCACACTGCGCAGGAGAATGCACAACAGACTTCTAGTTACCCAGTAGTAGGCTGCTCTTCCTTATATGTATTCTTGTTTCAGGTGGGGCTTGGTGGTTTGCTTCTGTTTAGCCATTTCATTCCTGGTGCTGCTTATGTTCTATCAGACCATATAACTCACTGATCATGAAAACTCTATAAAGTTTATTCCACATTTTTGTACAGTTTTCACTTTTTTGTTTAACATCATTGACTATTTTATGTTTTATTACCTTGTGCATTTTTCATCTGTACTGGATGCCAAACAGTGAGAATTTATTTATCTTTATGTATTCATCCAATATTCACAGTTGTGGCTGTTGACTCTTTTTTCAGCTCTGTCTCTACTTCACTGATGCAGAGTAAAACAAATTACTTTGCTTAGATTTTATATTTATATAATATTTCCTGCTTCTTTTTTATTCTAGAAGCATAAAACCGTATTTTGCATTTCTCAGCTTGTTTCATTTGTTTCTGTGTTTATGTACTATTTCTTACTTAATACTACTACTACGCTTCCTGTGTCATTGCACGTTACTGTGATAATGTCATGCAGTGAAACCTGTAGAACTTGACTATGTTTTATTTATTTATTTATTTATTTATGGACATGGTTCAACTTATTTAGTTCATAAAAATATAGATTTTCTGTTTCTGTCCACTCTGTTAATGCCAATAACTTATTAAAACATTAAAAAATGTTTACATCCTCAAAAAAAAATTTACATCCTCAAACATCAAGTATGTGCAAAAGAAATTATTTTTAAACTGACTAAATCCTATTGAAAATATGTTACATGCTTCAGATATGTAGTGCAGAAGTTCAGTACTATAACAAACTGTCTACTACATGGCTAGCATTTTTAAAGGGCTATATCTTGAGAAACATTAAGAATATTTTGTTGTTGCATATTCAAAAAATAATACTCATTGGGGCTATATGCAGAGACTATCCTACAACCTTAATTATACACGCCTTTTACTATTTTAAGAGCTAAGATATATCCCAGAGGACTGATGCAGGGTGTTCTTTATCTCACCTTTTTCCTTTTTTTCTATTATAACAATTTGCTGAAGAAAATAAAAAATGAATGGTAATGTCGATACACATAATGTCTTCCAATATTATTTTCCTCTAAAGGATTTCACTATTACCCTCAGATTATAATATTTTGAGCTATGGATTGACACACTGTTTTTTTTTCTCAGCATGCTGTGTCTCAGCGTTGTCCTTGTTTCTATGCGCAGATGCATCATCAAAACTACACTGGTGCAAAGTACAAAAACAGTTGCCCTGGTACATGGTAGAACAACACCAGTACTATTGTTAAAAAGGATCAGCAACAGCGCCACTAGTACAAGGTACAACAAGAACACTACTACTGCAAAAAGGTACAGCAACCGTGGCAATGTTACATGGTGCATAAAAACTACTACTAGTAAAGTACAACAACAGTGGCACTCATATAATGTACAATGACTACAACAATACGACTGGTACAAGGTACAGCAACACTACCACTGTTACAAGGCACAACAGTAATGGCACTATTATAAGGTATAACAACACTACCAATGCTTCAACATGAAATGTCTGTACTATCATGTACGTAAACACTACCACTGGTACAAGGTATAGCAACAGTGGCACTAGTACTTGGTACAACAAAACTACCACTGGTAAAGGGTAACAGTAGCACTGGTACAAGGTATATCAATAGTGGCACTGGTATAATGTACAACAATGCTTCCGTTGATACAAGATACTGGTAAAAGGTACAGAAACACTACCTCTGCTACAAGGTACACTAACACTATCACTGGTACAAGGTACAGCAATACTACCACTGGTATAAAGTACAGCACATAGTGGCACTGGTATAATGTACAACATCAGCATCACTACCACTAGTAAGAGATATAGCTAAAGTGGCACTGCTACAAGGTGCAATAAATCTATCACTCGTAAAAGGTACAACAACACTACCACTGTTACAAGGCACAATAGCAGTGGCACTGGTATAAGGTACAACAGCAACAACAGTAAAATTGGTTTAAGGTACAATAATGCTACAACTGGTACAAGGCACAGCAACAGCAACAGTGGCACTGGTTCAAGGTTCAACATCATCACAAATGGTACAAGGCACAACAACAATAACAGTGACACTGGTTCAAGGTGCAACAATGCTACCACTGTTACAAGGCACAACAATGCCACCACTGGTACAAAGAAACAACGATAGTGACACCAGCCAGTGATGCAGACAGTATCTTGGCTAGTGTGCCGTAATCAGAACTATAGTGTCTAGAGCTATAAAATGCACCCTTGCTTGTGTTGGTCTCCTCCACATTGACAGAGGTAGATGTGGATGCCAGAACAGCAGTTACAGGATATTTAAAACAAAACTTCATTTGATTAGTTATGTTACTTACAAAATGTATACAAACCTGACACAGATTTTGTTCTTGCACATGAGAGAACAGTTTGGTAAATAATAATTCATGTATGGAGGTTTCACCTGTAAAAATAAACATGTACTACACTTAATATTTTAACAGACTTTAATGTAAGAGTAAATTAAAATCACTCACCATCATGTTGTGTCATGCCAATATTCATATCTCTCTACATTCCTGATATCAAATCAGTAGAAAGTGCAGCAGCCCTTTAATCAGGAATCTGAGAACTGTCCAGTGGTGGTGTAGTGCCCATGTCTACAGTCAATGTTACATTAGAGGCATGCTTTTTTTGCCTTTTGCCATATGCTCATTGTTGATCCTTTCATTCCTTGTGACAACATCCATATTTGCACAACTTAACACCATCGTTTCTATCTCCCATCAAGATTACTACCCTTTCCCATCAGGAGGGTTTCTCTACATATAGCATTCTGCTGGTATAAAAGCCTTACATTTTTATGAGATTGTGCTCATTTATTCAGAGCATCCCTGTGCCTGGCTTGGACACCTGTGATTACAAGACCTTAGACTGCAACTAAGACCATCTGTGGACAAAGCTGATATAAGTATTTATTTGCACTTGCTCTAACTATCTCAGTGCTATTTAACAGTTCTGTGCTGCATGCATTGATTTTCTTGAATTTAGCACTGTTTTTCAGCCAACACTTAAAGAAATGCCATCTGTTTGTTACCGTATACTCTTACATCATTTTAATAGTATTCTGATATTTTCCTAACCTCCTCTGATAGTGCAAAAACTGTTTTGAGTTTGCCAAAGTTCTCCTGATTTTGCATACATATCTCTAAGTTTTGCAAAGTTTTTCTGTGTTTGTAGAAGTTTCTGAACTTATTTTTAAGGATTCCTGATACTGCAAGAGTTTTATCTTTTGTTGTAATGCATTTGTTACAACACTTGAGCTCAAAATCAGTTTGTTTTAAATTAAGAGGTTTTTATTCTGCACTCTGGTGGGAGCAGAGGGCTGATTCAACCATCTGAGTTGGGAACTGGTCGAACGCTTATTGTGTGTTTATCTAATTGGCCTGAGGACTTAACTTTGTAAAAGTTTTTTATCTTGCTGGTATAAGTGATGCACAAACATTGCTATCCATGCCTTGTATATAAGCAAACCACTACAGTCTAAAATCCTCTATAGGATATACTCTCCATAGTCTCTCACAGTTCTTAGGTGCACAAAGAGTTGCCAGTTTCTGCAGAGGGGATCATCACTGCAGGTCATCTTATAGTACACTATGAAACTCTCTCACTTAAACTTTTATGTGACTCTCCTTTACTCCTTCCCATCCACTAAAGATCTGGTATAATGGAAAGCCATTTCCCTGCCATCTCTGTTTCTGGCCTGGTGGATATGGGCATTCTGAGGAAGTGTAGCAACTGCCTCATGTTCCCTGATACCATTAAATTTTAGAACAGACAAACACAGTGTGTGAGAGATGTAGATACACAATGTCATTGGAGGCAAAGCTCTTACATACACAAATGTAAAATGCAAACCAGGTTGTCAGCATTACACTCAAAACACTCACTACCAACACTTAGGAACAAACGCATTGACCCAGATATGTAAAGGTATTCATATGTAATCTACCCAAACCTCCAAAACCTCCTAAAAGCAGCTCTCAGTGGCGCCCCACACACTCAAAAAACACAGCACCCCGCACAACACATAACTCTGAAAATAATAGTAGCTCAACTTCCAAGTTCATAAGGCAACATCCCACACAGCCAAACAGTGTTGTTATTGAGGATTCCATTGTAAGACATACTGATGCCCCCTTACAAGGCTTAACAAGAAGAAGACCACAGTGAGCCAGGTCATGTATGCATTTAGGTCTTTTAACCACAAGTACCAGTGTTATAGGGTCATAATCTATTTGGATATAAACAATTACAGACATATCTCACTAGACTATATGAAGAGAAACATGATGGAGCTCACTGAATATGTGTCCCAAGTGAGTATGAATCTAGCCTTGAGTGGCATCCTGCATTCACCAATGATGATACCACAGTACCAGCAATAAAATGACTGCTTCAACAATTGGCTTAGTTTCTGGTCTCACAACAAGGCAATCCAATTTCTATCAGCCTGGGGAGACATGATTGAGACATGACTGAAAAACCATGATGGTTTGCCAGAGATGGTTTGCACTTGTAACCCCTTGGCTACCAGATACTGGCAAAAACTTTATCTATCCCCATAGTGCCTTTTTTTAGGAAGTGCCAAGTTATTAAACCATCTAACATAGCAAAAATCTTTCACAACTACCTAACTGATTTTAAATAAAAAACTGAACTCCATGGAAGCACTCCTCACCCTGGAGAATGGAAACATATGCCATAGAAACATGGTTCAAATCCATGGAAAGTACCCTGTTTATCAAAGACTACAATGTCTTTCATACATTTTGATCTCCCTCAGCTTAAGATAAAACAAAGGGAAGAGGTTTCTCAGTGTTTATAAAGAACAAGTACACTCCTAGACTGGTCCAACAACTGGGCTCACTTGAGCTGCTCCATGTCCAACTAATCATATGCGCAACCCCCTATCATATCCTTGCTAGCTACAGATCCCCTAACATGAGTATGGAAAACCACACCTCCTACCTAAACCTACTAGAATCTCTTAACATTCAGCCTAACATCATACTTATGGGTGATTTCAACTATCCATCAATAATCTGGTTGACTTATATGACCCATAATTCACTTGCTCAGAGGTTTCTGGACTTTGTCAATGCAAACACTCTGGAGCAACTAGTGGTTCCTCAAATAGAGGCACTAATATCCTAGACCTAGTACTCATGAATAATATGGAGGGGGGATGCTGCTCCCTTCCATGGATTAACTCCTCCATGGTAAGATTTGACCACAAAATTATCTCCTTTAGTATAAAAAGAAACCTAGAACCCCTATCAAACTCCAAACTTGTTAAGAACTTTGCTATGGCCAATTACCGCACACTGAGTAAGAGCTTATTAAACTTCCAAGCCCCCCAGAACCTGGATGACAATAAGACCTACTCTGAGCTGTACACAAAAGCATTGTCCAACTACATTCATAGTTGCATAGAGATGGCAGTACCTGTTCTAGTCAAACCACCCTGATGGACTTTTCACATAAATAGGCTATTCAGCAAAAGGAAACAGATCCTCTAGAAGGCAAGAAGAAACAGACAAAACCATGCAGAAAATGCTCACCAGTCTAAGCTAACAAATTAAAGAGCTGGTAAAGTCTGACAAAGCAAACTACAAGGCAAAGATAGCCTCCCAGGTGAAAGATAACTATAAGGCTTTTTTTAATTATGTTTGTAACCTCAGGGGAAAAGCTCTGCATTGTGCTGAAGTAATCACGAATGACAACATCTACACCCAGCCTGAAACTACAGCAAACCTGCTGGCTGAAAAGTTCAGTTCAAACTCTCTCCACCATCACCTCTTACCACACCCAAATAAATACAAGCGACATCTCCCATCTATCATTATGAAGGAAGAGATTCTTACTGTGCTTGTTAAAGCCAAAACACAGCCTCCATGGATCCCAACAACATTCCAGAATGCTTCTTAGATAGTTTAATACAGAATCTATCAGGGCCACTAAAAACCCTCTTTAACCACAGCCTCCAAATAGACTTTGTCCCAGAGGAACTGAGGACCGCAACACATGTCACCCCTACACAGGGTGGGAGGCCCATCAACTAACCAAGTAAACTACAGACCCATACGCTTGACCAATCTTATCTACAAGGTCGTGGAGAGAATGATGAAGGGCATGATCAAGAATGACATATGCCTCAAAACACTGGATTAGACCCAATTTGGCTTTGCCAAATAGAGGTCTTGCCTGCTCAGTTTGGTGGACGTCTTTGAGAAAGTCACCAGGGCCATGGATGAGGGTAAAAATTCACACCACTTATCTAGACCTGGCCAAAGCTTTTGACACAATCCCCCACTCGGGGATCATAGATAAACATACTGAATCAAGCATAAACCTCTATCTCATCTGATGGATAGCAAACTGGATCACTGACAGGACACATGTTGTCCAGATAGGCGAATCCACTTCCAATAAGAAACCTGTGACTAGTGGTGTCCCATAGGCTTCAGTGTTGGTACCACCTCCTGCTTGGTATATACTTCTCTGAGGTGAAGGCCAATGCTGGAGGGTTCTGGCTCACTGAGCTGGGAGCAGTCATTGAATCCCTAAAGTATGTTGACATCCTACAGACAGGGTTGAAAATGACAAAAAAAAAAAAAGATGCCAAACCATTCGTCTGAGACTAAATGGTAACAAAATGCATAATCATACCTTTCAGTAAATCATATATCCCTGCAAAATGATAATATTGATAGCACACACCCTAAAAGTATACCCAGTGATGAGGAACCTAAAAACAGAGATAGATAGTAACCTAAACTTTGGCCACCAGGTAGCTAGGTAGCTATGGTAGTGAGGAAATCCTGCTGTGTGGCTCAACTTATAAGTAAAGGCATGGTACCAAGGCCAAAGAAAGTCATAGTGCCATTGTACTTGACCCTCATCAGGCCCATAATTTAGTGCAATGGTCCATTCTGCATGTACCTAAACAGGCACTTACACCAACTGAAGTGTCTCCAGCAGTTTCTCGCAAAAACAATACATAGAGTAAGACACATGTCTTATGCACATTGACAGGGATTATACCTTTACTCCATCTCATATCGTTTATAGAGAGAAGACTTATGCCTGATGTACAAGGCATTGTCTGGTCCAGCCCTGATGAAAATGTTACATAATTGCAAAAAAAAAAAAAAAAAAAAAATCATATAAGGTTTCCAAGTTCCATGAACCTGAACCTTATTTGAGACTCTAATAGAGCTTGCTGAAGAGACAGATTCATATCCCAAAGGCTACCTATTCTATGGAATAAACTTGCCATCTTTATAAAACAAAAGCTGTTCCTCACTGTCTTCAAAAAGAATTTGGACAAATGTATGGGGAGCCATAAATTCACTCCCAGAGTACTGCCCATGTGCCATCTTCCTTATGGACAGAAGCAGTCTATAAAATGACTCAGGACTGCAACACCCAGAGACTCACTACCCCAATACTACCCCATACCATATCTGGGGAAGAAAGATATAGCATTGTCATATCTGGGGTATTATTGTCTAGACTTGTAAAGGCTGTTGTGCCATTAGGCTAAAAAATCCCCAATGAACCCATGAACAGAGATATTCTTTGAACAGATTTCCATTACTATATTTGGTCCACTAATATATTCAGTATCTATTGGTGATAATAAATTATGCTACTAAATATCCATTAGAAATCTCACAGGAAGGGCAATGTCAAAGCTAAAGTCAGGGAGATGGTTTTATTATTTTCCAGGGTGTCAATACCAAAGGAGATTCTTACTTATCAGGGGACCCTGCTCATGTCAAAATGTATGCATCATGTTTAACAATGTTTTAAAATGTTTTAAAATAAAATAATCTGTATCTCTGTATATCAACCCCAGAGTTCCAGCCATGTGGAAAAAAATCATTAGAACATCAAAGTACATATTAATGAAGGTCATTGACAAAGACAGGAAGAATTGGGATCAAGTTCTACCATGCTTGTTATTTGCCATTTGATAGCCGCCACATGCATAAACAGTACTTTGGCATTTTGAACGTCTATAAGGCAAACATCCAAGCGGTTTCTAAACATCACAAAAGAGGCTTTGGAAGGGGAAACAGAGCCATTTAAAAGTGTATTGGAGCATTACACTACACATCAGGACAAATTAAAAGTAGTAATGCTCACAGTTTGACAGCATATTGGATGACACAAGCCACCCAACAAGAGATGTACAGCAGTGATACACCTGTGCTCTCGGCCATGCTCCAAGCATTACTCTTTGTTTAGTTTATTGCAGACAAATTTCTCAGCCAAGTGGCAGGGACCCTTCAATTTAACTGAGAAACTAACTGACATAAATTATATTGTTTGACAAACATAAATGTTCTGAACAAATATATCATGCCAGTGCATTGAAACACTGGAGAGAGGTGGGGACAGCTGAGCTAAGTCTGGCAGCTGAGGTCAGAGAACCTGATAATATTATTGACCTTGCCTCTGATCCTATGAAAAGAGACTTCAGAACACCACCACAGCAATTAAAACTCCTCAAATTTATAAGAATTCCAAATAGGCAGTCCAATACGAACGAATGGTTTATTAAAACAGACAAATAATTAAATAAAACAAAATAAAATAAATATCCGATAAGAACTTTCAGCTATTCAGACATCTTCAGTGGAGCTTGGAAGTATTTATTTTTTCTTTTTTCTTTTTCTTTGCCTATGATCCCGGTAGATGACACATTATCAAACCCCACAGTCGATCTATCATTGAAATAAATAGCTCTAAAGTTTTGGCTCCAAAACTAGATGGAGACGTTAGCTTCTGCATTGACTTCCTTAAACCCAGCAGTATTTTTAGATTCTTTGTTATCCAACAAAAAAAATCTGATTGGATACCTAGGGAATGCTATGCTATCCACCATTCCTCTAACTGAGAAAGGCATGGAGAAAACTGCCTTTTCAACCCCTGAGGGCCTACTCTAGTACAATGACTTCACACTTGATCTTTCAGGTGGCTGAGTTACATTCCAACAGGTAATGTGCAGCATCTGTAATCCTCACACTCCTTACACTGCTGCATAGATGGACAATGTAATAATACCACAAGGACACTTCTGGTATGTGAGTGGTTACAATAAATGCCACGGCTCGAACTCAGGAACTATTAACACAATTTTATTTGCAAAAACAAATAATAAAAGTACGTTAAGCACTTTCATCTGTCTCCAGACTTCTTCAGAACGTACATTTGAATGTTACAGCCAGTTTATATAGTATTTCATCAACTGCTTTTTGGCGCCAAAAATAACTCATTGCAGTACTAATTGAATGCTGACATGAATATACCTTGATGTTACATAATTCATAACTTAATACCATCTCTATAAATGTAAATGTAGATATACATATATAATTAAATATACAAATATGTATTTACTAAAATATAAAACAATATTAGCTGATTAACATTTATTTCTCTGTGCATGTGATCCTAAAATATATTAAATTAAATTAAATTAAATTAAATTAAATTAAATTAAATTATTAAGGCTTTATGCTTAACTGTTGCCCTATTGATCAATAGTGAAATGGTGGAATGGTAATCCATAATTGGGTATTACTCAATGACAATAGTACAAATTAAATGCATGAAAAGCAGATATTAACAAGGTGCGTAAATACAATATTAATACATATTAATAAATAATTACAATTTTAATAAATAATTAATTTCATGGTTTCAAGTGGTTAAAAACTTTCATGGTTTCAAATAGTTAAAAACTAATGTTTGAAAACTGATTTAAAAATATTTGAGAATAGTTAAAAAATGTTTGAGAATAGTTAAAAACTGACACAAGGTGGAGAAACTAATAAATTGTGGCAGACTATACTGTCTACTTTCTTAATATTAGAAAGGGCTTGATGCTTATATTGTCATTAATTCCTGGAAAATTTGTTGCATCACAAATTATCTGCCACTTACTTTCTTTCATTGCAAGAATAGCTTTAACATTTCCCCCATAAGGTGATGGTTCCACCTTATCGATAATATAAAACTCAAAATGATGATTGTCATTTGTATTGATTACATGACGATACAGAGCATTTCTATTGTCTTTAGTTCTAATAGCATACTGATGCTCATAAATACGTTTTTTAAGGTGTCTTTCTGTCTTACCTATGTAGAATGCGTTGCATGCTACACAGGTAGCCATGTAAATCACAAAGGTAGAACAACAATTTCCTTGAATACTATGTATATAGGTATGATTAATATTATCTAACCTAGTGCCTTTGCATACTTTTATATGTTTGCATTGATTGCAATGCCCACATTTTATCGTATTTTTGTTACTGTCTCTTGGTAACTTGCCTTTTGTTTTTTCCAATAATTTTTTGATATTGAAACCTGTCTTGTATACAATTTTCATATGAATTCCTAAAATAGACTCTTTGTTGGCAACAAATTGGTTCCATCTCTCTATGATACATGATTCAACATTTTTAATCATAGGAGAGTAGCTTAGTACACATACCCTTGGGCCAAATTCCGTTGACCTGGAATCACCCATGTTGGTGGAATTTAAATAAATATTGAAATCTCCTAACAGGGGCCTAAACTTCTTTCCCCATTCATCTGTTATATATTTGTTGATTCCATTTAATACTTTGTCAGGATATCCACGATTAATAAACATAGATCTGATAAGATCTATTTCTTTCAACATGATGTCTTTTGTTGAACTCATCCGGGCTGCCCTAATACATTGGCCCTTGTAGATGTTTTTGAAAACATGTTTCGGGTGATTACTGGTGTATGCCAAATAATCATTGGAGAATGTATCCTTCCTATGGATGCGTGATATAAAACCTGCATCCCCGTGACTTATATATACATCTAAATATGCTATTCCATCCTCTTTGACAACATGAGTGAATTTCAAAAATTCCGTGGTATTATTGATGTAGCTTATGAATTTTCCTATTTCTTCCATCGGACCATCCCATAAAATAAACAAATCATCAAGGAATCTTGTATAATACTTGATATGCTGATAAAATTTTGATTTGAAAATATATTCAGATTCCCAATCAAGCATAACCAAGTTAGCAAAAATTGGGGCACAGGATGCGCCCATGGCAACACCTCTGGTTTGCTTGTAGAACTCGTTTTGGAACTGAATATAATTGTGATCGAGAATTAAACCCATCATGTCAGTTATTAGACAAATTTTGTCCCAACTCATATTGGTGTTTTTCCTTAGGCTGTTAGAAAAATACTCCAAACCCATTTCTTTGGGTATGCAAGAGAATAAATCGACCACATCTATGGTTATAAACTTTAATTCCTTTTTCCATAGATGTGGTGTAAGTTGTGCAAGAAACATCCAAGAATCCTTAATTAAATGTGGTGTGGACTTATATACTGGTTTGACCCATCTGTCCACAGCCATACCTAATGGAAATGTTTTTGCTCTACTTCCAGAAATGATGGGTCTAAATGGTGGATGTTCTATATTTTTATGCACCTTCGGAATTCCCACTATGGTTGCTAACACTGGGTATTCAACCTTTAAAAATTCGTGTGTCTCAATAGTGATTCTCTTATCTAGCATATATTCTTCCAATGTCGTATCTATACGTCTATGTCCAATATTTATTTCATTAAGTGAGACTTTCTCATAATTCCCTGAATGATCTAATATATTCTGTATCTCTTTAATATAATCAGTATAATAGAACATAACTATGCCTCCACCCTTGTCTGGTTTCATCAATCTCACTTCCTTACTATTGATGAATTTGGTGAGACATTCCTGTTCTATCTTGGTAAGATTAGGTTCATTCTTATTGTCTGTTCCTTTGAATTTGTACATATCACTACATACCATTTTCTCAAATAATTGTATGTTGGAATTCATAGGGGGTATGAAAGTGCTTCTCTTTCTCAATTCACCATGTGTATTATTTTCCATCCCATTTGATTGTTGGTCAAAATGTAAAGCCAAATTCAATCTCCTACAATATAACTTAACTTCCACAATGGTATCTACTATATTAAATTTGGTAGTGGGAATAAACTTCATTCCTTTGGAGAATAAACTGAAAAATTCTTCTTTAATAGTATGAGTTGTGTAATTAAAGACATTGAACCCATTTCTGGTATGCAAGATGTTATGTGTTGTAGATGCATAACTGGATTCCTTCTCTCTGTCATCTGCACTTTCAATGATCTTTTCATCTTCTACTGGTCTAGGTGCATCTGCATCTAAAACTTGAAATTCTTCCTTATTTCCTATTGGGTTTATGTAGTGGACGGAATTGACATTGACAAAATGTTGATCTATTATTTCCATTTCCTGTTTTTTGTCCCATAATAGTTTTTTGATGGATAAGTTCTCCCCCCCCCCCCCGTAGCTGTAATTCATCATATTCTCTCCTATGTGTATTCAATCGTTCTTCATTATGTTGCTGTCTACTATCATGCTGTTTAGGCCAAACATATGCCCTCTTGTTAGCGTACGCTTCAACATCACGATTTAATTTTCTCTCTTTCCTTTGGAAAATCAGGGGACCCTGCTCATGTCAAAATGTATGCATCATGTTTAACAATGTTTTAAAATGTTTTAAAATAAAATAATCTGTATCTCTGTATATCAACCCCAGAGTTCCAGCCATGTGGAAAAAAATCATTAGAACATCAAAGTACATATTAATGAAGGTCATTGACAAAGACAGGAAGAATTGGGATCAAGTTCTACCATGCTTGTTATTTGCCATTTGATAGCCGCCACATGCATAAACAGTACTTTGGCATTTTGAACGTCTATAAGGCAAACATCCAAGCGGTTTCTAAACATCACAAAAGAGGCTTTGGAAGGGGAAACAGAGCCATTTAAAAGTGTATTGGAGCATTACACTACACATCAGGACAAATTAAAAGTAGTAATGCTCACAGTTTGACAGCATATTGGATGACACAAGCCACCCAACAAGAGATGTACAGCAGTGATACACCTGTGCTCTCGGCCATGCTCCAAGCATTACTCTTTGTTTAGTTTATTGCAGACAAATTTCTCAGCCAAGTGGCAGGGACCCTTCAATTTAACTGAGAAACTAACTGACATAAATTATATTGTTTGACAAACATAAATGTTCTGAACAAATATATCATGCCAGTGCATTGAAACACTGGAGAGAGGTGGGGACAGCTGAGCTAAGTCTGGCAGCTGAGGTCAGAGAACCTGATAATATTATTGACCTTGCCTCTGATCCTATGAAAAGAGACTTCAGAACACCACCACAGCAATTAAAACTCCTCAAATTTATAAGAATTCCAAATAGGCAGTCCAATACGAACGAATGGTTTATTAAAACAGACAAATAATTAAATAAAACAAAATAAAATAAATATCCGATAAGCACTTTCAGCTATTCAGACATCTTCAGTGGAGCTTGGAAGTATTTATTTTTTCTTTTTTCTTTTTCTTTGCCTATGATCCCGGTAGATGACACATTATCAAACCCCACAGTCGATCTATCATTGAAATAAATAGCTCTAAAGTTTTGGCTCCAAAACTAGATGGAGACGTTAGCTTCTGCATTGACTTCCTTAAACCCAGCAGTATTTTTAGATTCTTTGTTATCCAACAAAAAAAATCTGATTGGATACCTAGGGA
The DNA here is from genome assembly GCF_019279795.1 of Protopterus annectens. Lineage (NCBI taxonomy): Eukaryota > Metazoa > Chordata > Ceratodontiformes > Protopteridae > Protopterus > Protopterus annectens. Next base: position 1,108,577,000 of record NC_056725.1, read on the forward strand.
ATGCTATGCTATCCACCATTCCTCTAACTGAGAAAGGCATGGAGAAAACTGCCTTTTCAACCCCTGAGGGCCTACTCTAGTACAATGACTTCACACTTGATCTTTCAGGTGGCTGAGTTACATTCCAACAGGTAATGTGCAGCATCTGTAATCCTCACACTCCTTACACTGCTGCATAGATGGACAATGTGGTATTGCATTTAGAAGACTGGAATTCACACTTAACTAATGAATAACATGTGTTGAACTCTCTTCAGCAGATTTGGGAAGACAGATGTGAGATATTTGTCTTACAAATAAGGTGGGCAGATATCAAATCCCAGAAGGAGAAAGTGATGGCAGTAAAGGATTGGCCAATTCCTCTGTAGAAGGAGAAAGTTATAGCTTGGCTTGACTGAATATTATAGAACATTTTTGCCAAATTTAGCAACCATTGCCTGCCCTCTCATCAGTATTACTTGGGGGGTAAGATGATGTGAAAGATTAAATAGACTATGGACACAGGCCCTACTTTTCAACAACTAAGGAATGTCCTGCACTCTGAGCACATGTTGGCACCCCCTGGTTTTACTAAGTACTTTACAGTTTACACAGGTGCATGTGATGTGGGCCTGGGTAATGTGTTGTCTCAAAGGTTTTACAGAGAAAACTGCAAAATTTGTTACGTAAATATAAAACTTAACAAAAACTGAGGTCAAGTATTCAAAGTAGGATATGAATTCTTGACTATGAAAAGGACATCAGGGTTGTTTATTTCCTCTTAGATTGAGAGTTTATAGTTGCCACAGGCCACACTCCTGTGGAATGTCTCCACCAGCAACAAGATGCCAATGTAGAAGTCTACAGATGGGCCCTGTCATTCAAGCTCTTTGTGATCAAGGTCTAACATAGTCCCTGTGCCAACCACCACAATAGGAATGGTCTGTCTAGTATGTACAGTCCATCCCGCGTACCTGACACTGGAGGGTTTTTTTGTTTCTTTGTTACTATAAGGGTCAAGTGAAGCATATTGGTAGATTTCACCAATAAAGTACAGGAATATATATGAATGTCTGTTCTCATGTAATGTATTTAGAATTTTTACATTGTGAATGTGTATCGTAGATAGGTTAACTTAAAGTGTCACTTGCTGTTAAGTACAGATGACATTGAATGCAATATAAAAAGAAGGAAAATGCTGAGAAGAAGCTCGAATGTAGCTGGGTAGGCATATGGAGGATACATCACTACGCAGGTGTCAGGGTTTCCCTCATGACACTATTGCCTGCTCACCACAAAATAGCAACCCAGCACATCAGTGAGAGAGAGAGAGGTAGAGAGAGAGGTAGTATAGGACTTAAAGTTAAAAGTATACTGTGAGCTTTTCTAGGGTGGTTGCTCATCTGGCCATCTACCACTAAGTGGGTTAATGCAGTTCACATTGTCAAGAAAAGTGCACAAGGAGATTTGGATGACCTGCATGTGTAGATGTCTCTGAGGTGGAGGTCTATCCCTGTGTAGGTAAAATCAGGGGGCTGTTCCAAGTATGGAAACTGGATCTCCTTCTAGATCCTGAAGTACCATAATGTTGAATTTCATAATATTGAGAATATAAACTTGAATCCACAAAATACCGAAAGCTTACAATGCCGACTATCAAAACATCAAAGACTAACACAAAATCAACAAAGACCTCTTAAGCAGGTTAATATACCCTTAAATATTACAACTCTATTCCTAAAAACTTCCACTAGATAAACTGACAGGAAGGAATTTACAACTAATGTTAGATGAACCGGGAACAAAAGAGCAAACCCTCTGTAATAAAACCCACCATCCAACTACTGCAAAGCAATATAGAATATTGTTTTATATTTTTGTAGGGGAGCTATGCCCCTTGCACCCTCCACAACCCATACAAATTAAATATACTAACTCTGAGATCACACCACATTAACTAGAAAGTGTAAATACCCAAAGCGGACCCACACCTGCGCTTCAGTCTACCAGCGGGCTATGCATGTATACTACAACCATACCAAACAAAACTGCAAAAGAATTCAACAGCATATGTAAAAAAAGACAAATGTGTTACCTTGCAAAGGTAAGCACACATCTCTTCAACTATATTATCTATGTTAAACTACTCTCCAGCAGACATAATATGTAACTATACAAATTGTGATGTTTTGAAACACAAACTTATACATTTTCGGTATTATAACAACTCAAGTTTCTGGACTCAATATTATGAAATTCAACATTATGGTAATTTGGGATCTAGAAGAAGACGCTGGAAACCACCAATGAAAGAAATGTCATAGAAATGAGATAGCCTCAGGGGAGAACAGAAGTAGTTCTAGTTGTACAGCAAGACAAGCAGCAAAAGGAGGGCGATGTTAAACTCTGTGGATGAGCTTTTCGTTAGAGCAGGATTCTGTGCGGAGAACAAATATGCCCATTCTTTTGGCGCAGCAGCTATGAGCCTTAAGAAGCCTCGGATAAAAATGGGAATGCCATTTCTTATGATATACTTGGGAATTTTTATCTCAAATCTCTTGCAGTTTAGTATTAATGTCATCGAAGTACTTTTGTGGATAGGATTCATAGTACTCTGAAAAAAATCGTAAAAACTACATAGTTAAATTTTGTAGTTTTAAAATTTCTTTAGTCTAGAAAATGCATGTAAACATGCTCACAGCTGAAGATGGATCCTAAAAAATGGTCATATGCCATAAAATATTATTTGTCTCATAAACCTCTTTTTATTTTTCCAAAAAAAGGGCTGTATCTTTTCTGAAAATGGCTTTGGTTGATAATGCAGTAAAACATGCAAGGTTTGGGAGGCAAGTTTGTAGGGAGCACTACAGTGCAAGGCATGCAGGAGTGATCTGGTAGCAGGTTTGTTATTAGTTGAAACCTACTGAGACAACAATGAAGGATACTCTATGCTAGAATCTTGTCTATAATACTGAACAATGAATATCTGGATATCTGGATTAGAAGTGTATAAACTGCATGATATGAAATGTAGTACAGCCTCCTAAATCCTTATAATTCCCATCTTGAAAACATCCTATTGCAAACCAGAAAAAGAGCTATTAAAACAGCATTTACTGAGGGTTGATGATTTTGCATTGAGTATACAGTTAAAATCCCCAACAAAGATCTAAAATGTTTGGACAAAATATTTAAAGGGATAACAAAAACATCTAATTTTTCCATTCATTCCAATTGGCAAAGACACAGAGGGCAAAGCAGCTGTACTATCTTCTAATTAACCTCTGACAGCAGGGAGATAGTCTGTCCAAACTGCATGATTGTGGTTTGGGACAAAAGAAGAAGAGCTTTCATACATTAATGTAATGCCATTCCATCTGCTAAAGGATAGAATGTTACTATTAACATATGGAAGCATGATTTGCCTAATTTTACATCTCCCTTTGGTCTATTTTGTTCTATTTTGTCAAGAAAACATCTGAAGCTGGCAAACTGCTGAATGAATCTGAAGAAAAAAATCTACAGCATGTGAAAGAACTGTGCACATCAGTAATGTATAAAGAAATTATTTTATATTACCCATTAAACTAATTAAAAAAGGGTATAATATATATAGTAGATAGCTATAAATATTAATATCTTACCTACAGGAAGCTGGATGTAATGCTGATAGATCTGCTCTGAATAAACACCTCACGTAGAATCGCATCCTCAGTGCCTGAATGGTTTATTGCTCACCTTCACTAGAATCTGCATGCCACATGGTATCAATAGAAAAAATGCATCTGCAGAGACTATATTTAGAGACTATATTTGTTGACCTCTAAAATATTAATGGTGTACACCTGTATTTTATGATTAAGCTGGAGAAGAATGCAGTAGATATAAAATGAGTCCTGTGCACACATCAATGCAATATTCAAACTGCAATACAAGAAGAAAAAGATGAATGTAATGAAGATTATTTTTAATATTAGTAACAAGAAAACAAGCCAAAGAGGAAGAATATGTGATTAGAACACCAGAGAGAAATGAAAATGTTTGCACTATGTGGCATATAAAAAGGATATATTGGTTATATGTTTTTTATTTTCCCCAGTGAACAACATCAGATTCCTTTACCATAGTCTAAGCTTGTAGCAGGGGGAACCACAGGTATATTACTGCATTTTAAATGATTGTATAGAAAGGAACAGGTTTTGTCTCAGTTTCGGCAAACAGGCAAAGTCTGCACTGGTGGAAGAAAAGAGTTATTCCTAACAATAACAGTTTTATTTAAATGCCTGAAGAGAACATTTCATTCCTTCAGAATGCATGTGAATACTTATCTGGCAATTCCTATATAACACTGCTGATGAGGAATGGCCAATGTGCAGGATAATGCAATTCATGACAGCAATGGTATATTTCAATGTTACATGACCACGCAACTATTCTAGGATATTTTACATACAGTGGTTGCAGATTAGTTTTAAGGAAAGAGATGTTAGCATTTCTTTATTGCACTAAATAGGAAGTATTACATGTGCAATTTAACAGAATAATAATGATACTGGACTCGAATATTATAAGGTTATTGCTTGTTAACATTGTGAATTATTATTATTATTTTTTGTGTTTATTGTATTGCAATGATTAATAAAATATAGTTCCTGTTTCTTACATCGTCACTACAGCAGTGTATTGTTTTCAGTGCTTTCTTCTCTGTGGTATTTAACGACTCAAGCACACAAGAACAGCATCTTTCCAAGGAGAATCAGACAAAGTACAAAAGAAGGGATTTTTTTTAACCTTTATTAAAACTATAAAGCCAAGTTTTCCACTATATACAAACAGAGGTGTCATTAGATGTCCAAATAAATACCCATAAGTAAATGGCATCTCACATCCCTTACCGAAAAATATGTAAACCAACTTCATTTAGTCTTGACCAAATTTATAAGTAACTATGATCCAATACACTGTCCATGCTGTCATATCTATTGCTTTATATGAAAATTTGATCAATTTATAATAAACCATGTAAAACAACAGATATATCAATGCATAATGTTTTCAGTTAGTAAACATAAATCCTTACAGTATGTTATCACAGTCCCTATCCTAAACATCTCTGTTAACCCCAACCTGGAAGTAGGAGTATTAATGCCAAACATCCAATGTTTAACATTGGTAATGACAGGTAGTTTTGTCCCCAAAGATCATGCTATCCTGTCCAAGGTCCTATGCCATAGCATTTACATCTGAGAACACAGCCAGTTTAAATGCATGTAAACAGCCCCATTGCAATGACAATGCCATTGATCCTTGTTAGACTTATTCCACTTATATACATCATCTAGTGTAATAAGCCAGAGATATAAAAGTTTTGCAAAGGTAGATATGGATAACACTGGCCATCTGTTACCTAGAATACTTCTAAAGCAACACATTCATTATTTTTGCAAAGTATAATCATCTAACATCATATTCCAATTTATAAACATCTCAAGCAATGATTGAGAAGCATTTCCATCAAAAACAGGTAGATAGTTCCTGATTTACCTCATCCCATGTTTGAGTTGTGCAGTATATTTCCAAGGTATGATACTGACTTTATTTTGATATTCCTTCTATCACATAACCTGATTGATGCTATACTACATATAATATGAATATGCTGCTATCAGTAGTGAATAAGTGTACAAAAAGCACTTTTTATTTGCTTCCATATGCAGAAAGTATGATGATACTCATCCCCTATATATCAGAAATATAATAAATCCCCGCCACCACCTATTGGTCCCGCCACACATGTCTACCATCAATTATAAAGTCAGAATGATTCCATGTAAAATGCTGGTAAGAGGAGAATGATCCAGTTTTTCCTTTTCCTAGCTCATATATCCCTTCTCAACCAGAACTTTAACTTTTTGGGATCCCAGATGTTGTAGGATGGAATAAATACCAGAGAGCAGTTTGATAACAGCTGCATACACATTTCTAATTACAACTAGGAAGGTTTATTTGATCTTTTAATTGAGTTATAAAGCCAATAGAAAGGTTTATTTGATCTTTTCATTGTTATAAAGCCTAACAATGGCTGCTTTGCCATATCCTAATAAATTCTTAACTTCAAAACCTCCTCCTTCCTTGGAAACATATTTTTCCTCCTAATCCTGGGTTTGTTACCATCCCGATTATAGTCAAATATTGATTCCTGCATGTTTTTAATATATGGTGAAAAAGTGACATGAAGAAAATATCTTGATATAAACAGAATTGAAGGAAAGATAAACATTTTAATTGACTGACTTCTGCTAAGAAAATACAGATAAAGCTTTCGCCATTTAATATATATCTGTAATTGCTACAGTATTTGAAGCATATTAACTGTGTCCCTTTTACTCCTATCCAGTACATTCCTTATGCCCGAGTATATTGCTTCCTGCTCTATGAAACAGTATGCTGAGCTAACGTCATGCCCATAGATAACAGTTTTGCTCCTATTTACTGTAAGACCAGTGACTTCAGATTGTACATGCAGGTTAACAGGAATGGATATCGCTTGGATGGTTTCCTCAAACATACCACACAGTCATCTTCAGTTCACATGGTACTAGGCTGTGGACTATCAAACGTTATGGACTCAAAATACAGATGATATTTGTCAATCCCTGATATTGCAAGTATAAATAATAATGAAGAGAGAGGGGGAAGCCTTGCACAGTATCCACAGAGAGGGAGACTGGTGAAGAGAGAACCCCATTTGTATACATTGCAGAGAATATTTTTATAAAGGAGTTGGATTCACCTAATGAATTTGTGAGAAAATCTATAAAATTCTATCAACTCCCATAAAAAAGGGTAAGTGGATCATGTAAAAAGCTTTGCTGAAATAAATCAAAGGACCCCTGCTCCCCTTGTCCATTTGACAAATTCTTTGCAAATTCCGTCAGGTTCTGATTGCAGCTGGACCACAAAACCTTCACTTGATAAATTCATATTGGTTACCTTGGATAATGTAAACCACTATTTTCACTGATCTTATTGTTAACATCTTTGTATATGTCTTCTGATTAGTATTTAATAAAAAGATGGGACTATAACTGTTTGCTGCTAATGGGTCATTTTGGCAGTTATGAAACATTAGAACCTTAGTCTGAGTATTTTTTTGGAGGGGGTATCTAACTGAAACAGTCTGTTGAAAAAAGTAAAAGTGGAAAACTCACAATCTACTTAAATGCTTTATAGACGTTGATATGAACCTGTTTAGATCTGGGGGGTTTCCTTTAGTAAATACATCAGTGACTGCTGCTATCTCATGAGCTTTGGTAGGTTCATAAAATTATGCTACTGCATCCATCAGGACTTCCTAAGGTGCAATAGGTGAATTAAAGGAGGCTCCCCCTAGTTCACTGCACCACTGGGCATCCATTATGTAACAGTATTCTTCTGTAAATATTTGATTTATTTTATACTGGTTCATTTGCATAATACCTGTAGCAGCTTAATAGCAGTAATATATTCACATCTAATGCGTTCCTTGCATTTTCATGCTAATAACTTATTTGAGGTTATACCCAAGGCCCAGCAAAATAATTTATGTCTTTCCAGTTCCTCACATATACTATGGAACTGTATTTGTTTGAATTCCTGTTTTAAACTTTTCTTTCCAAAGCACATTAATTCTGTGTAAGTATTATTTTCCTATACCTTATCTAATATCCTTAATTTGGCAGATAGAGTATCTAATTTGGAGATCTTTGTTGGGTTTGAATTTTTTTTAGCAAACTGCCTACATTTATATTGTCACTTTGTGGTGAATAGAGATCACAAATAGTGATTATTCACTGTAATAATAACTTCCTTGAGTCTTCATTCTGTAACGGTAAGGGACTGATACACTGAGAGACTTCCTATCCTCGAGATATAGGTAACAGTAATTATGGAATTGTCAGACAGTACATAAGGTTATATCACTGAAGTAGTACCTGCAGGTAATATTGTCTGATTTACCATCTAAAAATCCAGTCTGCTAACAATCCACAAAGTGTAGTATGTATAGTCTAATTCACTAGCATTAAGTGTCCTTCATATATCTACTACATGTAAATCTTCAATAAAACACCTAACCACCCTAGACTTTCTGTGGAGGTGAGTCAAAGCTATGGACACCCTACCCAGTACCAGGTCCATGACCACATTAATATCAGCCACTTGGTGACTTAAAAAAAAAGATTCCATCTCTTTAACAGGCAGATGCAGGGGCACTGGATTATCTTCATTTGGAACATAAAAAATGAATTAAAATTAAAGAACCTTGAGGCACACACACTTTAGTTAGTACTTAATGCCCCTTGTTCATCCAGAATTTCTTGAGTTATTACCCATCATAATTCTTTCCATATTAAGGTTCCCACTCCCCTTTTGGGTGACATAGCAAAAAATAAAAAATAAATAAATCTGTCATCTTTTAGTATTTAGAAAGCTAATCTTGCAGATTTTTAAAATTTTAGTCTCTTATGAGAAAGTCGCTTGCACTTTTGAGGGTTTTTTTTTTTTTTAATATTGATAATGATTCAGGCTGTAATAGTGGAAGACGCACCTTTCACATTCCAGAAACCAAATAGAATGCCATGAACAATAGCCACATTTTGCTGACACAGACTTCTATTAGTTATATACATGTTGTATAGTATGATAATTTTTACTGGTTTGGTTTTGTCATAGACAACCAAGATCTTTAAACCCTGAAGAAAGTAAATAATTAGTGCAATGAAATAGACAGAACTCTAGTATAATACCTTAATTTGCAGAACTCCAAATATGAACAAAGCGATTAATGAGCAAGGAATTAGAAGAGCACATCCTTTTTACCCCTGCCGATAGTATCCACCCTAGTCTGTATTCCAACCCTATTAGACATGAAAAACATACCAACTGTTGAGTGGAGAAAAAAAATCATAGTGTCTTGCTCCCAAGACACTACAGCACCAACCACTGAGTTTACCCTTTTGCTGAGGATAATACTACATCAATCAGAAATTTAAATAACAGCTTACCAACCTTATCCAAACATAGTCACCCCCCCCCCCCCAGCATTGGATTGCATTAAGTGCAAGATTAGAATCTTGCACACACAACTGTTCCATGCTAACAAAGTAGTCAGGTCTCCTCTCTAAACTGTTGTGAAACTGGATCATTTGAGTCTATATTGCAGATCTCTATGCAGGGCCCCCATTATTCTTTCATTTTAGAGACATCCTCCATTCATATTTCAGGAACAGAGGATAACAAATTGGCAGGGTCAGTCTCTTACTTAGCAGTAGAATGAGCCAAAGACTAAAACCTAGTTTAACCTAGGAGTGATTATGCTGACTGACTTTCTCCCACCAGTATCTGCCTGCAATGTCTATCCTTTTCTTTTCTCTTACCTTCAGCTCTACCTTTCTTAGCTGTTGTCACTTTTGGCAGAAAGATCTGTCTCTTTTCTTCCCAAACAGTGCACAATTTTCATTCTATTGTGTGCCAGCTCAGTCCCTGACCAAGTCCTTGTCCCACCCCAGCTTGGAATATTAAATTATAAAAAAATTTTCCCTAAGAGTATCACTATTCATGCAAACTAGCACCCGGATTCTGCAAGCCTTGCACAGTGTGGGGGATTAGTGCAGGAGCTCCAGCAGGCAATATGTCTGCTCTGTGATTCAGGAATAACCTGTAGGGGCATACACGAGCGCTCCTGCACAAGTCCTGCACAGACACAGCCCCTGTATGCAAATTACCCCATTTGCAAGAGAAATCCATGCAAATGAGGTGAATTTGCGATCCAGGAAGCTGGAAACCGGCCGTGCAGGACTGGTGTAATCTGCAGAAATATACTCCGCCAGTAACTGAGTACATTTCTGCAAATTCTAAAATGGAGCCATAACAGCTCCAATAAAGGGTGGATAGCATATTGACAGCATGCCAATGGCCAAGTATAAGGCCACTGGCATGGAAAACAGTTGAAAAAAAAAATCAACTTTTATTTTTTTTAGCGATCTCAGCTGTTTAAGCATAGGGCAGCGGCGTGCTAATGGGATCGGGGGGAACATAAGAAATAAACCTAAAATAAGCATTCTAATTAAAATCACTATTCTTTCATTATAGTCAATGGCAGGCAGAAGACAACATGGCCAGTGAATAGTGGTTGCTAAGGGGGGAGGATCAGTGTGGGACATGCAACTATGCATTAGCAGGTAATCCTATGCAAATGAGGGGAATGTTAGTGAATCCCAGATTTCCCCTGCATGCTAGTCAGCTCCCAACAGTGTAAGAGCAGGAATAGCTTGGTGCAAGCCTAGGAGTTAGCTGACATCATGGGGGGGTGTCAGGCATACTATAAGTGGATTGGATCCCTGTGGCTCTGGTTTGCTCCTAGCTTAGCAGAACTAAGCAAGGGTGTGTGTCTGAGGCTGCCTAGCACTCTATACATTGCCTAAGTGGTTGTGCATGCTGCGCACCAGGTTTTAAAGAAAAAAAAAAGTAAACTAGGAAATAGCAGCTCTGTGCATATATGAGCACTATGTTTGCACGATGCTCCCCCGACCTTAAACAGGAAGGCAATGGGAAGGGAAAACAGCAGTAGGAAGGTAATCAGGGAGAACTAACATAGCTGGCAGGTGAGATGTATCAGAATCAGTCAATTACACAGGCAGCAGACCAACCCAGCCCAGAACACTACTATAAACTATGCAAACACCTTTCCCTTTGGTTTTTCCCGTACTCTACATCACCTTTAGCAAACAAAACAACAAAATGATAAGGGCTGCAATAGCTATCATACAACAACATGTGGAAGAGGCTGATGGTGGTGAGGATGTGAATGCTGTTGACCAACCCACAGTGAGGAGATGGAGAAGAGTGTACAGACCCAGGGTAACCTACCAGGGGCTACATGAGCTGAAGATAGTGGAGCACTATTGGGTGGACAGGGACCTCCTACAGCAAATTGTTGAGCTGTGCCAGCCATGCCTGACACACAGAGCTAACAGAGGGGAACCCATCCCAGTAGATACCAAGGTATATGTAAGCCTAAGAATACTAGCTACAGGTACCTTCCAAAGGCCAACTGGGGTATGATGGAGATCTCACAGGCATCAGCATCCAGGGTACTCCACCAGTTCCTGGATGCCATGTCAGCACATGCCGGAGAGCACTTATATCTGCCCAACACCCATGAGGCGTTGGCCAGCAATATTCAACTGTTCCATCAAATAGCAGAATACGTTGAGGTAGTGGGTGCTATAGACTGCATGCACATATGCATCAAAGCACCACCTGGTGAATGGGGTAAGGTCTACATCAACCGCAAGGGCTTCCCCTCCATCAACTGCCTGGTTGTGTGTGATGCCCAGGGCATAATAATGAATGTGTGTGCTGGCTGCCCTGGAAGCTATCACGATTCACACATCTGACATCTGATACAGCTGTACCACAGATTTGCCAATGGGGACATCCCTGATGGTCACCTAGTGAAAGATGCTGGATACGCACTGGAGCCATGGCTGATGACACCCATCAGAAATGCACACACACCCGAACAAGAACTCCATAATGAGGCATACGCACAGACAAAAATTATAATAGAGCATGTGTTTGAGATGCTCAAGTCACAGTTCTGGTGATTGGACACATCCGGTGGAGCCTTGCAGTACTCACCAAATACATGTACCCAAATTGTTATCACATGTGCCATGCTACAAAATATGATCCTGCAGAAACAGCTGCAGCAGGAACAGCAGAGGGCAGGCCCACACAGCCACCCACCATTGCCAAGGCCTGCAAAGGCACAGAGTGACTCAGAGGAGGAACAACTTGAACCTGCCCAGTAGGCAGAAGGAGGCGTGCCCAGTATGCCCTGGCCTTGGCAAAGAGGCAATGCATAGCACATACACTGACACAGGAGGGATCCAGGGAATAACACCTCTCTCTGACTCTCACATACAGTAAAAGAGATGCCAAACATGACACTACCTGTGCTCAACCATGTGTAGGGAGTGTACTATGTGCATCCAACATAGGCAGCCCTGAAGCACCACCCTCAATACTGGGCCACCCACAAGGTAAGTCACTCAACCTACCAATTGCCAAATGGAGTAGAATGTGTTGTTACCTGTATCTATGGTATAGATGCGAGCATGCAAGGGAATCAGGTGGCGGAATGGTATGCCAGCAGATAGTAGACACCTATAGTGGCACCATGAGATCTGCAAAAAATACTGGTGTCACCATCATAGCCAGAACTACATAGGGCGACAAAACCCACTGCAGGAAATGTGCTGGGCCACATGTGTATCCATATGACTCACATATGCCAGTCAGGGAGGTTCACATACCCAGCAACAGGCTCAGCCAGCAGGACAGGTGTAGACAAACACAAAGAAAGGCTGTGCTATGGCCTCTGAATGATGCCTATGGGTAACCCCCCCCCCCCAGGCCTACACAGACAGACTACAGCAGGTCAGGCAGTGGGATGTTAGTTCTGAAGGGTAGGAAGTCAGAAACTAATATGTAGGCCAATCAAAGCTAAGACTTGTAGTACACTGATATGCCTTTAGTCAGCATGATAGGTTAGAGTTCAGAATGGAATGGAGTAGCTGCCATACCAGTACAGTCATAGCAAATGTGTACAAGTGTCAGGTGTGCCCCCCCATCCTATGTAGAAATGTAGAAACAGTCAGGTGTGCCCCCGCAATCCTGTGTAGAAATGTAGTAACAGTCAGGTGTGCCCCCCAACAATCCTGTGTAGAAATGTAGTAACAGTCAGGTGTGCCCTCCCCAATCCTGTGAAGAAATGTAGAAATAGGCAGGTGTGCCCCCCCCAATCCTGTGTAGAAATGTAGAAACAGTCAGGTGCCCCCCCCCCCCCACAATCCTATGTAGAAATGTAAAAACAGTCAGGTGTGCCACTCCCTCCAATCCAGTGTAGAAATGTAGTAACAGTCAGGTGTGCCCCCTCCAACAATCCTGTTTAGGAATGTAGAAACAGTCAGGTGTGCTCCCCCCAACCCTACTTAGAACTGTAGTAACAGTCAGGTGTGCCCCCCTCAAATCAATTTAGAAATGTAGTAATGGTGTGGTGTGTGCCCTCAATCTGATGTACACATGTCATAACAGTCAGGTGTGCCCCCCACAACCCTATGTAGAAGTGTAGTAATATGTATGTGTAGGTATAATACCAGTGGAGCACAGATGCACAGAGGTGGCAAAGTTAGCAGGATAAGTTGTAGCATCAGCACATTATGCAGGTATGTGTGTGTTAGGTTGGTGTGTGTTTCATATTGTGTGAGAGTGGTCAGTATGTATGCATGTTGAGGTAAGACCTGGTGGTCATTGCCCAGTACTCCTGATGACAGGGACAAATCCTCACAACTGCAGTGCCAAAGACTATACCCACCAGTATAACACATGCTAGCAGTAAGCCATTGTAAATGTATGGTGGTAATATGTGTCACCATCTGAAAGCCTGACATGGCATGGATGTTGGGCTAGATATACAAGCAGTACAGAGGGGAAATTACCCCAGACATACAGTATATATTGTGTCACTGTGAAATGGCATACCCTTGGAATTGTACATACAGGTATGCATCACATTATCTGGTCCTGTAGTAGGGGATATCGGTGTCGTCTGCCCGAACACTTGCAGATCACAAAGGAGGTAGGACTGATGTATTGGGAAACAGCTGATGTACCTGCACATGCTAACATAACTGGAATGCCCATTGCATATCTGTGTGTCATATGCAAGTAGTGTCCATAGCACACATGCACCCAGCTCACACAAACACCATCCACAGGTACCTCTCTGGTCGTATCCCTGCTGTGGAGAATGGGTACAATATGACCCCACCTGTATATGGCAATAGCAAAAGAATGCAGCATGCAGTGCAGGTGTCCCATGCAGGTGTGATGCTAGCCGTAGGTAGCACCCTGCCAGCATCCACACCACCTGATCAAGACTGATAGAAGATATTGGCATGAACACCCAGCACACCTGCCCTGTCACCCCAGGGGAATATACTGTATGGTGGTCTGAGACTGTAGGACTGACAGAATGCAACGGCCTGCCACATCTGGCCTGCATCAGCACCTAATGGCCCACAGGCCTCTGCCAAGGGCCTGTGTCTCACACATACTGCCAATTCATGTTATGTCATGGACACCCAAATAAGAACACAGCACATAAGCCATATGCAAGGCCATGTGGACAAACCACAGTAACATGTCCACCATGTCCCACTACATGAACTGTGGATCAACACCAACACACAGCTATGATGGGGTGATAACCTTAGGGAAAGTATCAGAGAATGTATGCATAATGTATGGAAGAGGATAGAGGATAGAATAACAGAGGGGGGGTGGGAGCGTGGGCAGCATGGAATGTGCAAGGTCCAACACAAAGCTGTGTGCACACATCATCCCTGGCTGTAAACACATAAATGGGGTGGCTACATACCTGCTCGTATACCACAATAGGGGTAATGTCCTGACTCATGGCCCCTGCCTCTCAGTAACCTGTGCAAATCTGTACAGCTGTGAGGTATTGCCATAGCAATATAAGCCCATACTGTCATGTTGATGGATGTACAAGTATGGAATCCTCTGCCAGCACTGTACCAAGGTGCTGAACCGGATACACAGACTCAGCAGCAAGTGTTTACAGCTCCCATTCCAGAATGGCATAATTTACCATGAATATGTAGGCATCTGCCCACAATACTGCACACAGCTGCAGTCACCCTTGTCCCCCAAGACATCACTGTGAGCAGGAATGTCCACCTGACAGTACATGAGGACAGAAAGCATCACAGTGTATAGTAGTACACATGTCTGAATGTCTCTGCTAACAGTAGTACCATGTAGCTGAAGCAGCACAGACACAATCACCTACAGTACACACTATCCCCTGCACACTTTGTCCCCATATTAACAAATGATCAATGGATACCCTGCAGAAACAGTTTTCTACCTGTAGGTGTACAACACAAAGGTCTGCACTGGAGTCCAAACTACCTGGAATCAATCCACACATTCAGTACAGAAGGGCATACTGGACATGCTCACAAACAGCGAAATGAAGGCAATGTCAGACAACAACATACTGAAAGGTCACACTGGGCATGCTCACACACTTAAACAAATGAAGCCCATGTCTGCAAACAACAGTGGACAATACATATCTGGCAGTTGCAGATGTTACTGCAGACACTCCTCAGTATGCACCAGCCATGCTTTGCACACACAGTGTATAGAAATACAGACATAAATCCAAGGACAACACACTATAATAAGCCAAAAGTAGATATACATAGATTTGTGGAAGAGAGTGACTGTGACAAGGAGCCATCCATTATGAGGTCTGTCCCACCCAGCGCACAGCCAAATGGCTACAACCACATGAGGTTCAAATGTCACTCACTGCAGACATTAGCCACCGGTATCTGTCAGCATTACAGACTATGTGGTGCAAGTGCTAGCTGTGCAATATGACTGTACAAGGACGTAGTTATCTAGCAGCTGTATACACGCACCTGTGGAATATAACCCTGTGTGTGCCCGCATGTGGTGTGTCAACCTCTAGAAGAATGGGTTATGGCCCATGCACACACACTGCCCTCCCCATAGCCCTACTATGACAAGCCTGCTGAGGTCATCCACTTTGAAATGCACCTGTGGGAAAGTTGTAGACTAGTAATCTCCATGGCACGTCCTATAACCGCACACTGCTGCAGTGTGACAACCTAGTTAAGTAGAAGTTCTAGTTCCAGAGGTGGCAAGTGTGTGTATGTGTGTGTGTGTGTGTGTGTGTGTGTGTGTGTGTGTGTGTGTGTGTGTGTGTGTGTGTGTGTGTGTGTGTGTCTCTGTCTGAGTAGAAAGCAATGCTTTTTAGACTAGTCACACTCACTACAAATCAAATGCCCTAGTTTAGCAAGGCTGCTGATGTCATTCACTGTGAAATACACCTTTCGGAAAGCTGTAGTCCAGTAATATCCATGGCAAATCCTATAACTGCATACTGTTGTAGTATGATGAACTAGTTAGGTAGGAGTTCTAATCCCAGACATGTCAACTGTGTGTGTCTCTGTCTGTGTAGAGAGCAATTCCTTGTTAGGCTAGTCACTCCCACTACAATTCAAATGCCCTACTTTGCAAGGCTGCTGATGTCATTCACTGTGAAATATACCTTTCTGAAAGCTGTAGCCCAGTAATCTCCGTGGTGCATCCTATAACTGTGTACTGCTGTAGTGTGATAAATTAGTTAGGTAGGAGTTCTAATCCCAGACATGGCAACTGTGTGTCTGTGTGTGTGTGTGTGTGTGTGTGTGTGTGTGTGTGTGTGTGTGTGTGTGTGTGTGTGTGTGTGTGTGTGTGTATCTCTGTCTGTGTAGAGAGCAATGCTTTTTAGGCTACTCGTGCTCACTACAAATCAAATGTCCTACTTTGGCAATCCTGCTGATGTCATACACTGTGAAATACACCTTTGGGGAAAGAGTACTCCAGTAATCCCTGTGATGTGTCCTATAAAAGCGCAATACTGTAGTGTGACATAGAACTCTGGTAGGGGTTATATTCCCACACATGGCAGTTGTGGATGTTTTTGTGTGTGTCTATGTCTGTGTAGAGAGCAATGCATTTTAGGTTAGTCACACTCACTACAATTCAAATGCCCTACTTTGGCAATCCTGTTGATGTCATTCACTGTGAAATACACCTTTGGGAAAAGACTACTCCAGTAATCTCTGTGGCGTGTCCTATAACTGTGTATTGCTGTATTGTAATAAACTAGTTAGTTAGGAGATATAATCCCAGACATGACAGGTGTGTGTATGTGTTTTTCATTTGTAGCCTGTGTGGAGGTGGGTGTGAATGGGTAATAACTAGACTCAATGTGGAATGGGATTTGCAAATTTTTTATATGGTGGCCCTAGTATATATCACAATGTCCACCGTACAGGGATAACAGATGTGTAATAGGCAAGAGGCTGGGATGCAAATCCATACCCCTACATGTGACATCAAGGCCAGGTGAACAAAGATAGCAACCCTTGTATTACCTAGAGAACACCCTCAACCCATGTCTCATACACACACACACTTGCCTAGGCAAAAGCCACTATGTTGGTAGTACCCTGCATATTGCCCACTGATAGTAACCATGGTGTGATTGCAGAAGGCTACAGAAGGCATGGCACCCTGTCCATCAGTACAATAGGCATGTACATGCAGACAGTGCATCTTCCCTATGTTTCCCACTGGACACCTGCAACACCTGTGGTGCCATCAAATTTGACCCACAAAGGACATACCATTCCTGAAAAACATGCCATATATGGACAGATGCCACTGACACCAGGGAATACCTATATCATGCTATCAATGTAGATGCAAGCTCAACCTGCTGTCCATTAACAGTTCCCACCACATGAGGCCAGGACTGGCACATCTGATGATAATCTGTGTACACAACATGGGCCAGACACCCCAGGTATGGTTCCACATGTCACCGTTCATGTCATGGACTAAGAAACACATACACGGCAAGCAATGCACAGCAATGGCCACATGCAATAGTTACCCAGGTGACTGGATGGTGAATACAGTACCCACCTGTGTGGGCAAATCCAGACACTACACCCCTGAGCCACACTGTAGACCATTGTCATGTGGCCTGATGCCAAGGTATACCCATCACCTAAAACTGTACAGCCGTCTGGCACAGTCAACCACTACACACTCATGAAGCAGTGCACCCATGCATGTCAGTACTGGCACCCTGTGTCTGTGTGTGTGTTGTATGATGCCTATGACCACATTCACACTCACTACAACCCCATTGGCATACTGAAACATGCTGTCTGTCAGACACCTCCACATATCCTTTGCCCATATATCCTCCGTATGACCCCTGTGGTACATGTGATACCTGCACAGTACTGGCAACCTAACTAGTGATGAGCTGTATTCCTGGCACTGCCAAGTGTGTCAATGTGTGAGAGTGTGGCTGTGTTGATGCTGACACCTGTTCATGCAGACAGGCACATGTACTACACCTACTGTACAGCTACCATATCACTGTTACAGATGTCACTCACCATCACATATACATTTGGAGGGCTCCTCAGCATGTAATCTATGTGACACATCCAATAACTGCATAGACATATGATAGCACTACATAGTCATCAGGGGTTTGATACTCTGTACTGGTAGGTGTGTGACACAAACATGCTTAAGTTTTACTCTCCCACCACTCCCTGACTTATATTTGCCTCTGTCTGCCTCTCTTACTCCCTCTCTGGTGGATATGGAAACTTACACCTGCTTTGCTTAGGCAGCAGCTTGTGTATTGTAAGTGATGCTCATGATCAGCTGATGGCCTCTGCACAAATTGCTGCCCTCCTCTAGTTGATTGCATGTGGAACAGCTGTGGTAACATTCCCATAGCCAAATGCATGGAAACACACTCCAATATCTAGAAACATCATGTTGGTGTTCGGCCTTTTCATTTCCTGTGAGCAGGAACTAGATCTGTTGTTTGGCAAACAGCATCACAGATGGATTAGGGATTTACCTGTAACAACATACACTGTGGAAACAGGCCAACACACAGGAGGGGGATGTGCCTGACCTGACTACAGACTGTAAGTGCTGCTATACTGCATTGGAGTAATGTTGGTTTAATAGGGTGTGTGTGGATATGGCTGCCCTACATATTTTAATACCTGTCATGTCAGTGCTATGTTTATGAGGAAACCCCCATCTGTAGGGTCATCTGCAGACTGGGTAGTATGTGGTGCCTTTTGTTTCTTGTGTTACCCACAGAGCACCTATCTGTGAACTGCAAAAGCATAGTGTGAGGATTGCAGTCAGTACATGGTGACAGCTATGAGAGTTACTGACTTCATATCCCTCATAGGACATATGTTGCAAGAAACCCTGTTACAACAGTACATGTATGAGGTTATCACAGCAACATGTCAATAATGACCCTGTGTTTGTGCCTCTAGCCACAACTCTGTCAACCTTTGTACATATGTCATGCAGTAAGAGGTGCATATGTGCTGTACACCATATTTGTTGACATCATATCTAATAGCAAGCCAGTGAGATATCAGACTGCTACACATATTATGTATTGTAGGGCTTATATTTGATGACATAACCTGGACATTCTGTCGGTGTGTGTACAGTACTGAGGTCTGTGTACTTATGGTGATTGTTGACAGTGTGTATATTGTTAATATGTAGCTTGGCCTGTGTACAGACTGTGGTAGATGTCATTGTTCCTGGTCCTGTTCTATCAGATGTTACATGCTGCTCCACTGTATGTTACCCTATTGGCTTACATGTGTGTAGGGCCAAACACATACACATGTCCCATACCACAGACAGGCATCAGACCACCACTGTGTAGTGGCCCAGTATATTTAGGGTTAGTGTGTGAGTGGCATGTATGAGGATGGTGTTGAACAGATAGTCCATATACTGTAATATCACGCTAGCTTACCATATGTGGCTGTGGCTGTGTTCACATTGGTTGTGGCTATGCACTTTCACACAGGTGTATGTTACTCTGTGCTGTGACATGCCTGTAGAGCCTGCTATTTATGCAGGAACATGTGCATTCCCCCATAGGAAATGTAGGCCAGTGTTGAGCCAGACTGCCTATAGCCTGCACAGTGCTTTGTTTACATGCCCAGCAGCTTAGTGTACTTACCCAGTGAGATGTCACATCCAGATACTTGGCAGGTGTACTGCTGCCAGGCCACAATAACAGTCATGTATGTCAGACAAAGCAGTGGGATGCTGTACAGATGTATGTCAATAACTAGTGGGTAGTATGTGGCCATGGCACCTCTGTACCAGTGGTTATTATGTGTCAGGACAGACAGGGGTGTGTGAATGCATAACCTATGGGGGAAAATGTATACCAGTAATTATGTGTTATAGCCATCTACATGGCTGTTAACATCCACATTGTCAGGCTTGGTCCACATGTCTTGCACTAAGGGGTTCTGTGTATACCTCTGGACTATCCAGACTGTGTCAGACTGTCCACATATCTTGGTCATATCTCTGCTGTAGTCCACAGGAGCATTACTGTGCTAACAGTGGTACTGTACTATGATGTCTTTAGGATGTCTGTCAGTAGCCAATGGCGCATATGTTAAAAGCAGATGTGACCTCCCACACACACCATGTCTATGAAGACAATCTCTATTACAGTAGCAATAATCTACAAATATACCTGCAATACATACCTGACATCCCCTTGCACTACGAAGTTGGGACTATTGGGGATGAGGTAGGGCTCCACTCCATGCTCAGGACATATGGTGAACATATATGTATATCTAATTATCCATATATCTACATAGATATATACATATAAACCATAAACATAACATGCATACATAGATGGATATGTATATATATATATATATATATATATATATATATATATATATATATATATATATATATATATATTTGGAATCACTACGTAATACCGAAACTACACACCCCCGAAGCCCACAATACCGAGACTAATATCCCTAAACCACACATTAACATTACCGACATTTTAAAAGTGCGAAATTAAAAATCGCGAAAGTACTACATACATACAGCACACACACAAACATATACACAGCCTCCCCCCATAACCAAACAAACCACCCTACACTAAAGATAAGCTATGCCCCCCACACCCCCCGACTTTAATATTCCAACTCCGAGATCACACAGACATACACACAAGGCAAACTCACACCCACACATTAAAGCCCCACACACACACACACACACACACACACACACACACACACACACACACACACACACACACACACAGACACACAAACACACTAAAGCCCCTCACAAACACACTTACACACACATACTTACCTGAACCGCAACACCAGAAGAGCTAACTCAAAATCCCTTACCATCGGGATTTTGAATTTCGCGCTTCTGGTCTTCGATAATATCGTTCGGCTACATGGTCTCGAGCATTTGAAATTCGAGATTTCAAATGTTCGAGAATTAGTAGTGTTCCCATATATATATATATATATATATATATATATATATATATATATATATATATATATATATATATATATATATATATATATATATATATATATATAAACACTCATATATATACATATACTGAGCAATATATCTACACATATTCAGATAGAGATACATATGGACATATACATATGGATATCTGCATATATATTGACAGTAGTAGGTATATCAGAATAGACATGTATGCACATATAGTTATAGATATCTACATATATATCAACATAACTAGGCATATCTGTACACACAGGATGTGCATACATATATAGCTATATATACATATATCTATATAGACAAATATGCATATATTTATATACATATATCTATATATACATATATGTATGTATATAAATATATATATATATATATATATATATATATATATATATATAAAATATGTATATATATATATATATATATATATATATATATATATATATATATATATATATATATTTACATATGAAGAGATGTACACATGGCCATATATATGTTGCACTATACAGATGTGTATACAGACATATGTATGAGTATACATGTATATGTGCATGTAGACATATATATACCTATTATATGTATATAACCATATTTCTGTGATGTGTAAACCCCACGGTTGTGTATACCCTCCCAGATGTATCTCACCGTATGTATCTGCTTTGTGTACATTATGATAAAACAACATATGTGATAGAACAGTCATATTAATAACAAGGACTACACAATTTAGGAAGTAAGGCAATTGTTCAGTACTACTTAATATGTGTATTGACAGATATATTAGTAAAACAACAGCTATCTTCACAGTGGTCATGGCGTAGTGGTTAAGTGGTGTGACTTTAGTGTACAGGGTTTTGGGTTCAAGAGCTGCTCATTTTGTGGCTGGGCAGAAGAAGGGTTTTTGTGGCTACAGAGTGGTTAAGGCAGTTTTCAGCAGCTTTAAGTGGGTTTGTGCAGGTTTGCCCAAAGCTAAGCAGTGCTAAGCTATGGGTAAACATACGGGCGATTACACAGTGTAAGCTTCACTTACCATTGCGCAAATGTGCTTATCTGTTATATTGCAGCAATGTTGATACTTGCTAAGCATGGCTTAGCCCTGGTAACCAGTGGTTACCACACTTTCCTGTGCACTGTCACCGACCACCAGCTGCCCCACCGCTATGGCCACTGGTGATAGGGTATGTATAGGCACTGGAACTGTGTGCGGGGTTGGAGTGGCTAAAAGGAGGAGTTCAAATGTTGGTGCAGTGTAGGCCCCTGACAACCACAACTGTGCCTCAACAGTACTATCATCATCTTCGGTGAATGTATGGACACCATCAGATTGCATGTAGGAGGGACCCTGACCCACCTCTCCACCTATGGTGAAAACAATAAATTCACTTTAAAACCTGTACAGCATTGCCTAAAAGTACACACACACACACACACACACACACACACACACACACACACACACACACACACACACACACACACACACACACACACACCTCTGTAATCCTAACTGTCCATGGTTTTACAGACAGTCCCACGTATATGTCCATGTGGTACCCTATCCTGCATCACACTTGTGAACATACACACATTGATACCACTCATTAACATATTAGTTCTCTAAATGGCTACACAAGCGGTTACAGCACAAGACCTGTTACTACATTACCCGCCTGACCTGTGTGTAGTGGTTTTACATGGCCTCACTGCTGTTATTCAGTATGCACCCTGTGTATGTCCAAACATCATGAGCATGGCCCCTAGATGTGTGGGCTACTATGTTTTATCCATATAATCATGCACTGGTGTGTCATGTGTATGTAATGCTCAGTACATGCCAGATATGCTGCTCAGTCAGCCTATCATGTGACAACTGTAATATTTGGATACACTCCCTAGTGTTGACTAGTACTTTCCAATGCATCTGTAGTGCTGCATAAGTGGGTCGTAGATGACCTATCTGCTGAATGCGATATTAAGGGTGTACCTGGTGTCTACCTTCCCTCTTGATGCCTTTTCCATGCTACAGACCATATTATACTATCAGCTGTCCTGTGATTATACACATGACAAGTATTCCTGGTGTGTAATGTGGCACTCCATGTACAAGTATTGCATGATCCCAGAGGGAGGTAGTGCTGTATGAACACTCCACAATCACACATGTGCATACATGGCCAGCCACACAAACACACACACATGCACACAAGCATCCTACATGCCTCAACCCCTCTCCACTTCACCAGAGTAACCCTACAGACAAACTAACTACCCACAAGGATGCACACACACACATACAGGCGAGGTTGCACAATGATAGTGCACACAGTCCTCCTATTTCCCCTCTGTCAACATTCATAACATATGGTACCCAATAGCATGAAGTGCAGCTATAGTCAATTCATGCTGGCAAAAGTATGCATGTGTGTGATGCATGTGCTGTGATACTAGTTGAAGCCCCTTCCCCTGGATACCACTGCACCCATGAACATGGTATTTGTGTTAATCTGTTCTACAACCTGCCATGTAGTGTGCACCGCACCTCACAAGTGTACAGCTCATTGCTGAATGTGTACTACTGTGATGGTTATGTCAGCTTTAATGATCACAGCCCCTATGTTTTCCAGCAATACATACCTGGTATGATATGTGGACAGATGTCATTTGTGAATGCCTGATGTCTGATGCACAGCTCTCGGCATCAGCAGACCATGTATGACCAATCTAATGCTCTTACACTGACAACCATCAGGGCATAACTTGGCTATATGGGGTGTACATACCTTTATTGCTAGGACGCACCCATCCATGATCTGCCATGAGACCACATCACTGCATATCTTTGCAGTACATGAGCCCAATATGTGACATATGTCTTGAACTTACACATGCAGTGTCTACGAAATGTGTTAGGTGTGCAAATGCTGACAGCGATGTATACACACCATGTGGGCATATGTGTGCACACCCTTAACATGACGGTTTGTCACACCTCTTGTTGTGTGTACTACAGCAGTCACTACTCCTGGCAGGGGTATACCAGCATGGGCCATCTGCATTTGCCAGTGTATGTTCAGTCTGCCCTACACATGTCCCCCTATTCTGCATGATTGCAGGGTCTACTCATGTGCACATACCTTGGTGTTCACACACTGCTGTCACTATTGCTGTGGGGGGTAGAGTTACGGATGCCTCAGGTCCTGAACATGACTATGTGCAGATACAGCCATTTTTAGCATCCTTAGGATCCCTGCTGCAGTGCATTGGTGTGTCATGCTGACACCCGTCCCCCCTCCTTCAGCCTTTTTGCAGATGCATGATGAGTAGGCCCTAAACATGTGTGTCACTTTGCAGTTCCCATGCACTGAACACCACATGTTACAGCCTATTCTCAGCTGATAATGTTAACCACTGTAATGCCTTATGCCATAGTGTATCTCTGCAGCAGTTGCCATTGTCATACAGGTATATACACTGGTGTTGCACTGTATATGGGTGTTGTTCCAAACATGTCCCTACTGTAGGCCATGCCTCCCACTATTATGTTACTCTATGTGGACACATTTCACAATGACAGGATGTTAGTTATCATGCAGGTGTCTGACATACCTTTCCAATATCCCATCATGGTCACCCCTGTGATGCCATGCAGTTTACAGCAACAATATGTGCACATGTACAGCATGCATTCTGGGTAGGTGTGTTAGATGTGTGCCTGGCATATACCATAGCCATTACATGCCCGGTGTATTGGCAAGCATCTACATAAACCATACTCACCAGCTACAGGCTTCTGCCTTGGTGGTATTGTGGAGGGAACTACATAAGAGGGTGAGAGATGCATAGTCAGTGGCTGCAACTGTGGCACTGCTACAGAGTGAGTGCAGTATTACAATACATCAACAGTACATGTCCACAATAATACCACATATGGACATCTGTGAAGCACTACTATGCAGAAACAAAATATCTATAACATTTCAGATTTGCATGATCTACCTGTACCAATGCAGATGTATACACAACAGTGGTTTATGGATGTGCTTTGTGGCCTTACCTGCATGCTCCTCAGCCGATGTGTCGATGGCACCCACCTCCACAAAGGTGTCTAGTGGTTGGTCTGTGTTCAGACGGGCTGGTGCCATGAGGCTGGACAGGAGCTTCTCCACATGTGTCAGGGGGGTGGATGGCATGGCCCCCCCCTGTGGTGAGGTGATCCCCGGGACTGCAGCAGCATGCCGACGGACATTGTGAAGCAGGTCAGAACAATGATGTTGGACCTGCTCATAACTGTGGTTGTGCAGTCCAACATCATTGACCCTGTGGACTAGGTCTTTCCACAGGGCAGTCTACTCTTGCTGTTCCTGGGTGGCCGAGCCAAACAGGACAGGGTAGTGCTGGATTAAATAGGTTAGCACTACCTCATTTTCAGCAGCTGAATACGATGTGAGCCGTGCATGTGACATCTTGCCTGGAAGACATAAATATGGAAACAGGTCTGAGCAACTCATACAGTAAGGTTACCACAGTTCTTAATACACATCTCTGTCATCCCCCCACCATATCAGCAACAACAAACTGTACACACAAGTCATTTGGTATGGCTACAGCTTATCTACCAGTGGGACAGATATTGTATTGTACCATACTTTGTGCTATGTGTTTGTAGCCATGTTCCCTGTATGGACACTATCATTGCTGGCCTGTTATAGACTATTTACCTGCATGCCATTGTCAGGGCCACTATGGTTCCATATATGACTGTGGTGTGGCTGCTTTGTGATTGTTGCACATCTGACATTCTGTGTTAATGGGGATATCTATGCATGCTGTTGGAGATGCTCCGCAATTGTGTAGACTATTATTACCAACATATGTTCTATAACAGTGACACAATAGCAAGTATGTGTACTACTGCCCAGCAGAACCACCTCTCCAAACTCATCTGCCCATGTTACCTGGACACATCGCATGTGTGTCCCACTCCGGGGCCTCCTCATGTACTGGTCCAGCAATACCATCAGGTGGAACCAACCCAGGGGATGCCCCCACCCCCCGGGGGCACACACAGATATGTTCCTGTCCCCTGAGGTCAAGTCCAGGGTCTGTTGCATTCCATTATGGGCTCCACAGATACATGTGGGATGTGCTACATCACTCTGAGGCACCCAGTACACATTCACAGGGCCAACATGCTCTTCCTGCTCAGCCTCCAGGCCATGCACCTTCAGAACATGGAGTGCTGTTGTGGGTAGCAGTGGGTGGGAGGCTTGTTCCCATTGTGTCCATATTAGGGCCCATAGGGTGTCAACATCACAGACTACACACACCAACCAGGGTGTTTACCCACCATGTGTCACATACCACCCCTGTAGCCTGTCCTCTATACCTACCAATCCTGACCACCTCCACAACTATACCTGCCATACTTCACCATATTCCCATTCCATACTTTACAGACAAGGGCAATGTGGTCCCAACAAGGGGTTCACATGTGACATACCCATCCATATTACACACACTGACAGCTGTAAATATCTGTGTGTATTGCTATGTGTGCTGTTTCCTTGCACATACCATGCAGCACTGTGGTAGTAATATAGGGGAGATGTATTTACATGCATATATGTTTGTGTGTGTGTTTGTATATATGTAGACATGTGCATATAGGTATATATCTATATATGTGTAAATATATGTGATGTATATATGTGCTCATATATATGTCTACACATGGGTATCTGTATATTTGTGGACATACATGATGATATATATATATATATATATATATATATATATATATATATATATATATATATATATCTATGGATCACCTACTATACACCGAACATTCATTATACTGACAAGCAGGAATGCCCGACGAGTACACCGACAGTGCGTTACGTTGACACCACACATTACTGTTAGCTGATTGGCCGACAATAACGAGAGTCAACTTTAAAAGGGTAGCTGTAGCTGTATCTCTTCCACATCCAAACATATCGCTTAATAATGGCAGAATCAGCGCTAGAAGGACCAGGAGAAGTCGGGAATTGTTACCCTGTTGTCAACTCGCAAAGAGGGAAGGAAATGTTACAAATTGAAGGGTACCTATACCATCTAGAACGTACAAGATGGAACAGGCATTATTGGGGATGTAAGGAAAAGCCAAGTACACGTTGCAGGTGTAGAGCAGTAACCTTGAAGAGCACAGATGGGGAAGAATTAATGAAAACAGTTCCACATGACCACAGTGCTGATCCGAGTGAGACTGAACAAAATACACTCACAAATGAGATAAAGTTACGTGCCCAATACAGCAGATATGCCGTGCTCTATTGTGGAAGATGCATTAACATCCGCATCCATGTCTGCCATCCATAATATACCAAAAAAGAAGGCCCCTTTACAGAGTATAGGTAGAGTTTGCAGAAAATGTACTTTAACACCAGGTAGACATGAAATCACATTAATGAACGTTGAAAGTAATATGTACAATCTGAAAGAAGGGTGCTTCACTAGTAAGCGCATGGCTGATAACACAACTGACTCTATAGTGTTTGCATTTAGCACTGTTAGTAACCTGTATGATCTCAGCTGAGCTACCATTTGGATGATGGACGGCACTTTCTTTCAAAAAGGTGTGACATGCAGGCAGCTTTATAGCATACATGGTCTTTTAAAGACTGGATGTTATAGTAAAGTTGTACCCCTATTCTATGCTCTTATGAGCAAGAAATCATTAAAATGTTATAATTACCTTTGGCATGCTCTGTTTGGACTATTGTCAGAAAATAGCTTTGAATGTCAAGTTAAATACATTCTGTGTGATTTCGAGATAGCAGCCTTAAGAAGCGTGAGCTTAAATTTCTTCGATGTGCAGTCCAAAGGGAGTTTATTTCACTTTGGACATAATATTTGGAGAAAAGTGCAAGATTTGGGCCTTGCCTCTACATATAACAGTAATATGACGTTTCAATTGTCAATTAAATCACTAGTTATGCTAGCGTTTCTACAACAGGAGGAAGTGATTGACACATTTGAATTAGTGAAAACTACTATCCCTAATGAAGAACATGAGCTTGTGAAATATTTCTCCGAGTACTATGTTTATGGAAAACTGAGGAAATTTCATACTAGAAATAACACATCTATGAGATTTCCTCCACTTTTTCCTGTAAAGTTTTGGAACATAGCTGAACTAAATGATTTGTTTTTGCCACAAACACAAAACTCGGTGGAAGCGTGGCACCGCAGATTAAAGTGTTTGCTTGGTAGTTGAGCTACAGACCTGGATGTCATAATTAGTGCTTTAACTAGAGAACAGGATCATATCGATGAATTAAGGGAGAGAATGTCAACTAGTGTTCCTCCGACTCCTAAAAAGTGAAGGGTTGTACAGAGGCATCATCAGTTTCAGCAAGTAATTGACAATAGAGCTGAGTACTCTCCACTAGAGTTTGTGCAGAGTATAGCTCGTTTATTAAAGATGTAGGATGAAAAGCTGTCTGTTGCACTTTTTGTTTGGACTATGCATTATGCATATTTGTCGGGGAATGTCACGTCGGTGAATTGTGGTTCGGTGTTTTGCACTGTCGGGGATTAGGAATGTCGGTGGAGTGGGTGTGGGTTCTGTGTTGTCAGTATATTGAACGTTCGGTGTATAGTCGGTGATCCATATATATATATATATATATTTTTTTTTTATATGTATATATTATATATATATATATATATATATATATATATATATATATATATATATATGTACACATATGCATACCTATATGTGGGGTACATTCAGAAATCAGGTCCACAATGTCACTACATCTTTCTGCACAGCTGCACTGTTCTGCCTTGCTACAACACAGACAGATGCCACATATGGACACAGCCTGACATTAGGGGGGTATATGTAGGGCCAGATTGCAGGTACCCTATTGCACACCTATGGCATTCCTGCATGCTACAATACAGATTAACCTGAGTATCCTGCAAGGGGTGAGCTGTGGATCCCACCTGTTCATTATAATGGCATTACTTCCACCACAAGCTTTTGGCCACATAATATACATACTTCCCATTACACAACACACACTATGGTGGCTTACATCTTATCAGTCAGTGCTGCTCTGCACAATTGAGAGGTATGGCGCACTATCCACAGGGATGGACTCTATTGTCCTTAGCAGTTGTTCAGCAGAACATCATTACAGGAACACCTGATGGCACATATAAAGCGTTCCACGTCATCTATCTCATTATTATGGACCAAGTACTATAGTCAGTTATATATATATATATATATATATATATATATATATATATATATATATATATATATATATATATATATATATATATATATGTACTTCACATACCTGTTCGGAGACTGCAGATTCTTCTAGAGTGTTTGGTATTATATTGTTTTATTTACTTATACATGCTCTCTCTCTCTCTCTCTCTCTCTCTCTCTCTCTCTCAGTCTCTCTCCAGTAACTGGAATGAGCTGCTTTGCATAGATTGCAGCAGGGCATTTGTAGGTAATGCACATGATCAGGTGATGGCCTCTACACTAATCAGTTTTCCTCACTTGCTACTTGCATGCAGCATGCTGTGTAGTACTTCCAATTACCACTGTCATGGCAACCAACTACTATAAATCCCTACATCATTTGGGCATGGTTCCTTTACCTTTCCTGTATGATGGACATCCTTACTGTGTGTGGGCATCAGTGTTACAGACAGCAGGGAGCAATATCTCTTACAGGAAAACCTCACACTGAGGCCAGCTACATATTTGTAGGAGGTTCCAGAACTACAGACAGAGTGTGAGTAGAGTTGTTGTATGCATCGTATAGCACTGGTGTTACAGGGTTTGTGTGTACATACTAGTTTAACTTGGAATGCAGTCTGTCTGCATAGCTCTCAACTGTGGGCCTATTCTCTTGATGGCCAGAGGTGTGTCTGTTATGCTTTGTCTGTCCACCACACAGGTCTTGTGTTAGATATATCACTGGCAGTGTGTGTTGAGTGCTATCAGTACAGGGCTACATCCATTACTGTTTCTAACTTCATATTCCTGACTAAGGGTATGTTGCAGACTATCCTGTAACACAAGTGACTCTCTTAGTGTATGACAACAGTTTTACACATATGGTCCTGTGTTCCAGTTTCTGTCCTCCACCTACATACCAAGTTATGCACATATGACATGCTGTCAGGGGTTGTTCTGTAGTGGTCTGTGACTATGTCATGCTGTCATTCCTGCCATCAGTCCACTGCTGTTGTGTCCCCCAAACATACTGTGGGGTTGGGGCTGTAAATGTGTGGGCTTCACATACACAATACATGTGTGCCCTTATGCACTCCATAGGCCAGTGTATGTAACAGTGGTATATGGCCCTGTATTACTGAGTCTGGTGGGGGGTGCACCATAACTAATCAAGGCTGTTACAACATGTGGGTGTATCAGGGATAAGCTGTCTTAAGGTATCTGGATGTACATTACCATACAATCCACCTTGGGTAAACGCATGCCTACCACTTCCTGCCATACAGACTGTTCTGTTTGTCAGTGTAATTGTGATGGTGTCAGTTATGCCTTGTTATGTAACAGTTCATAGGTTCTTAGGTTCATATGTAGGTACTAGGCTATCGGCCCAAGGGCCTACGTAAGCCTAGCCAACAAGGTTCCCTGGCGTATGCCACCCAAGAAAGTTATTTTCCTGTGCCACTGTCGAGCAGAGACACAGAAGTAATCCCCAGGGTGTATTTCCTATTTCCCATCCACTCATCAAGATTTTTCTTGAAGAGTGCTAATGAAGAACTCTGCTTGACATAGATGGGTAGCCTGTTCCAGAGTATGAGAAGTCTCGGGGACAGGAATCTATCCCTCCAGCATGTCCTGTTTATTGTGGTGACAAGGTTTAGGTCCCTACAGCGTGTAGCTCAGAGGGATTGGGATTTCTTTAGGTGTAACATGTCCAGCAGCTCTGGGTTTGACATAGCTTTATATGTTAAGCAGAGATCACCTCGGAATAGGTGATATGCTACTGAGTAACTCTGGAGTTTTTTGAGATGGTCAGTGTAGGGCATTTGTTTGAGGCCAGTAATCCCCTTTGTGAGGTACTTCTGTGGCCTTTACAGTTGATGCAGATGTCTTGTGAGGTACATTCCAAAAGGGGCATTGTACTCTATAATGGGTCTAATGAGTGTCGAGTAGAGGGGAACAATGCCCTCTTTTTTTCTGGATGAGAACCCTTTTATGATGAGGTGTGCCATGTAGAAGGACTTCCTGACTACTGTGGCAATGTGACTATCAAAGGGGAGACTACTGTCCACCTGGGTCCCAAGGTCTCTTATCACACATTTGGTGTTAAGTAGATTGCTGCCTATGTGGTAGTTCATGGGTACAGAGATTTTACCAAAGGGGATGACACTGCACTTTTTGGCATTGAAATTGAGGCCATAGCTCTGACACCAGGCATTTGTCTCAGCGAGGCCCTTTTGTAGGATGTCCACATAATTTGGGGATTTGACTATGGCTCCTAGTTTGCAGTCATCTGTGAACTTCATTAGCCAGAGGCCTTCTGTGCTAGCCTGTACTTCAGAAAAGTAGATACTAAACAGGAGAGGTGCTAGGACTGAACCCTGTGGTATTCAACTTGTAAATGGTTTGAGGACAGATTTGGATTCTGCAACTTTTACAGTGTGGGTTCTGTCAGTGACCCAGCTGGCAACCCAGCTTGTGACATAGGGATTTATACCTAGTTTAGTGAGTTTAGCTATAATTCTAGAATGGGGGATGGTGTTGAAAGCCTTGGTCAACATAGGCTGTGTGAACCACCTTACCCTCATCTACAGCTTTGGTGACTGCCTCAAAGAAGTAAATCAGGTTCAGAAGGCATGATCTGCCTTTTACAAACCCAAACTGGGTGGGATCCAGAGTTTGGAGGTTACCAATGTCTTTGTTTATGAGTTCCATGATGATACATTCCATGGCCCTGCAGACCAGGCTCGTCAGGCTAATATGGTGATAGTTCCCAGGATCAGTGGTGGCTCCCCCTTTGTGGAGTGGGATAACTGTTGCTGTGCTCCTTTAAGTGGGCAAAAAGCCTGATGAAAGGCTATTATTGAACATGGTGCTTAGGTGGGGAGCCAGTTTGTTCTGAAGTTCATGTAAAACTCAGCCTGGAATTTTGTCCAATCCCATGGATTCTGTGTTTTTGGCTTTAGAGAGTGCAGCTTTTACCCACGTAGTTGTGTTTACAGGGACTCTGCATTCTTCCTGTATAGATATGGGCCCTTTAGGGGGTGACGGGGGTGCTAAAGTTAGCACTGAACCTATCTGCCAGGATGTTGGCAATATCAGTTGGTTCAGTAATTTTTATGCCGTTGTGCTGTAACTTAGAGCAGATCTGGGTGTTGCCATCAAGATTCTTGACATAGCTATAGAATGCTTTGTGGTTGTCCTTAGAATTAGTGGCAATTTTGTTTTCGTAGCTAGCTTTGGAGGATCTTATAAAGGATCTCAGCTTCTTACTGAGGCTGACCAGGGAGCTCCTCCACTCATGGAATTTTACCCTCTTTTGCAACAGTTTCTTCCTTCTGTTGTACAGTTTGTTTATGGGAGGGGACCAACAGATTGGCTTCCTTTTTTTGGAGGATAGTGTCTTGGTTCTGTTTAGGACAACATGATCTATGCACTTGTGTAAGTGCTTATAGAGTGCATTTGTGTATCTGTATTGTCCACCTGCATGGGTGTCATGAAGTTCACCACTTCTGTCTTAAGAAGCATGAAGTTGGCTTGGAGAATTTTTTACTGTGGTTTCCTTAATGGGGGTGGGGGTGGAATGTGGATATCAAGAGTGATCAGCTTATGGTCAGATCAGACCAACGAGGAGTTGACATCAGGTGTGGAATACTGGTCACTCATGTTGGTACTTACTAGATCTAGGATATTGTTCCCCCTGGTGTGGGTGTGGATAATTTGATCCAGGGTATTGGAGTTTATGAATTCCAGAAAGCATTGAGCTAAGGAGTTGATACACAAGTAGTTTTCCAAGTTAATGGTGGGGTAGTTGAAGTCTTCCATTATTATGGTGTTTGGTTGAACCCTAATATTTTCCAGTACATCAAGAAAGGAGGAGTGGGAATCCTGGGTCATGGTGGGGGATCTGTAGCAAGCTAAAATTTAGATTGCATTTTTGCCCAGAGTTAGTTGCACTTGGATAACCTCGGATGCATTATGCTGAGAAACTAGCCTGGAGGTGTGGATATCCTTAATGAATATGGACACACCTCCGCCTTTGTTGTTTCAGTCCAGGTTACATGGCCGAAAAGTGTGGTACCAGTTATAGCCTGGTAGTTCAGGGGTGCTCTCTGGAGCCTTAAACCAGGTCTCAGTCACTGCACAGATATCGATGTTCTCCATTTTAAGGAGTGCCTCGAGTGAGTGCATTTTGAGATTTAGACTTCTAGCATTGAGTAGCATTACCCTCAGTTTTTGCTTGCCTGTTCCTGTTATGGCGGTGAATTTGTCATTTGTACCTTGCCTAAAAAGGCACTATACGGGCGGCAAGAGCCTTAGCAATTATCCGGAATCCCAGGGAACACAGGTGCAGGCCATCTCTGGCAAAGCATAGTGGTCTGTCCATGATGTCATCCCAAGCAGACAGATACTGGATCCCCTTAGAATGACACCAGAAGCTTAGCCAATTGTTGAAGTCAATCATTTCGTCCTTGTACTGCGGTATCATTCTGGGCGATGGCAGAATGCTACTCAGGGCTAGGGTCATATCTGCATGGGCTACAAGATTGGAGAGCTCTTCCATGTCTCTTTTCATGTAGTCCAGGAAGGTTCGTCTCAATTATATCCCATTGTGTCAAATGAGGTCTTTACCCCCTAGGGATTGTGTACAGAGTGTAGAAAGAGGATGCTGAACTATACATCTGCATTACTTACTGTTGATTGTTTGGTATCCTGTGGCCCAGTCTGTCTTTACTACTGCACTACTTTTAGGCCTCGGCTTGGACAGCTACATATGTCAATCTTTACAGACTACTGTATGAGTATAACTTTCACAGTTGCATTACTCTGTTTATATGGATGTCAGTGTATAAACAGCTATATGATATGGCATATACAACTGTAATAGCACACAAATAAAGCTTTCCCATGCATGCAAACCTGTGTGTGGTGTTATATCCTGTAACCTCTCTGTGGGTATATGTTGCAGGCAATGATTGTCTTTTGTATGGGTGGCTCATACAGTGTCCAGTTGGTAAGGTGGTAACTGTAGGCATAGTGGCTGTTCCATATTGTATGCACTTTCTACGTATGTATCTTCCTATACATATCTCTGTGTGTGTATGTGTAGTTACATCTATATCTATATAAATATATATATATATATATATATATATATATATATATATATATATATATATGTATATCTGTATCTGCATATATGTGTCTGTGTATATGTATTGTAGGTATGTTGATTGCTTCCACATTGTACATTCCCTATGGGAGACAGACTGTACTGCATGATATGTCACTGATACCAGTCTGACATCATACAGGTGGGATGGAGGACTGTTAACATCTTGTGCCCATGTTGTGTGAGGTCCTGGTTATGTGATCTGCAACAGTAGGTAGTGTATTACAGGGCATACGTGTTTGTCTGTGGGGGGAATACATACTTGTACAAGACATATGTTGTTTGGGGCCTCTCAACCCCATTAATGGTGCATGTGGACATATATGTTTTTATGTTCCCATTTTTATCTACAGTTGTATGTCTGTATATACCTATATAGCGATATATATATACCTTGCTGTATATATATAGACATATAGATGTAGGCATATATATCTATAGATGTATGCATATATATCTATAGATGTATGTATGAATATATGTTTATATATATATATATATATATATATATATATATATATATATATATATATATATATATATATCTACATATATAGATATGTTATATCTATTTAGATATTAATATATATACACACGCATACATCTATATGTTGGAATACATTCCCTGTACTGTTGAATGACTGGGCTGGATGATATGTTTGTGAAAACATCAAGGTTATGTATATCTGACATGGCTTAGTGGTAAATCACTTTGGCTATGGTGTGTAGGGTCCTGGGTTCAAGACTTGTAGAGACTGTTTACTTTGTTGCTGGGCA
Organism: Protopterus annectens; assembly: GCF_019279795.1. NCBI lineage: Eukaryota > Metazoa > Chordata > Ceratodontiformes > Protopteridae > Protopterus > Protopterus annectens. The sequence continues at coordinate 1,108,612,318 of NC_056725.1, forward strand.
GAACAAGGGCCATTGGATACAGAGTGATTAGGCATTTTTAAGCAGTTGTAAGCAGGTTTGTGCGGAGGTAAGCACTGCTAACTTCCGGTTACAGTTTTGTATACTGAGTTAGTTTCTAAATTTCCTAACCTGTGTAGGCATTGCTTACTCCCATGCAAACAAGGTTAAACCTGCTTACTGCTGCTTAACAGTGCTTACTCCCACTAGCTAGGGATGTGCAGGAAGGGTGTAGCGAAGGTCCATAGCTGCACATTTCTTCTACAGCAACAGCTGTGCATATACTTTGAATTTGGAGGTAGATTTCGGCATTCAAACCCCTGGGAGAGTAATGAGGACAATAATAAGTTGTGATAAAAATTAGACCAGATTACATGTGTCCAGTTTACATGTGTTCTGAAATGGACAGTTATGTATGGGGCAAGATTTTTTTTGGGAACATATTGCCCTTTTTTTTTCAGGTGAGAGTGAGATGTTGGGGAGGGATAGCAGGTATATTTGGGGAGGTGGGTTGGGTAGGTTAACAGACAAGACAAACAAGATGCATACAAGGGCAGTATATGACACATGTGGGGGGTAAACACCTTGATGGGGATGGGTGATGGGAAATTAGAAGCCCATAAGCCCCCTAATGGAAACAGTAGGACTGAGGTCCCCACCCATGGGCAGTCACCAATGCACCTTCACAGCCCTGAAGGTGGCTGTGTTGGGGGCTGAGTCACAGAGCCAGGCTGACCCTCTAGTCATGACACATGGCCCGAGAGCTGGCATAGCAGAACAACAAACTACTGGTTGAGCTCACTATGCACCACGATCTGGACCTGGCGACGGGTGACATGTTCCTGTCTACGGCTGCTCCCGGGGGTTGACCCCCATCCCTTGAGGGGTTCCACCCGAAGGTGATGCAGGACCAATGGATGAGGGGGTCCCAGGTTGGGCCCCAGACATACTGGTGCCCAGTGCCATGGCCAACTGAGGTGGGACAGGTGGGTCTGCTGGGACCGGCCTTCCCAAACATGCTATAGTATTTAGATTTTATCATCATATGTGGGTTAGTAATATTCAACACATTCCAGGGTAATGTATAACAGCATGCATAGATATTCCCATTGACCCAGACACCAGATACGGAATAGTTGCATAGCAAACGTAGCACATACATATACGGGACTACAGTGGTAATAACAACAGCATGCAGGTACATTGATGGCACCATGCCACCAATGTTGGAATAATTCAATATAGCACATGCATGGAAACAAATTTAAATATTTATCAACCAATAGGACATAATCAGAACAGTGGAGTCATTACACACCAGTTAAGGTTGGTATGTAGTTTATTGTTGGAGATATGGTGGGGGGGTGATGTCAATTAACAACTAGTATATTCCTGTAGTCCACATTACTTTCCTAGTCAGTGCTGTCTGTACCTTACAAGCATTACTACAATACCCTATAGCCTTGGTTTAGACAGTGAAATGGCTGTCATCACTGTTATAAATTAACTGGTTTTACCTGCTGTATACACCTCTTACCTGGTATACCTGTGGAGGAAATGTTTGTTAACACTAACTGTTTCTACACATACTCACAGATTCTGGGTAGATGTTGTGCACATAGCTGTCCATCTATTTCTGCACAGACTCTGGCCATGTCTTGACCACATGCAAGTGTACCACGACATATGTAGACTATTGCCCTCTTCAACCATTAGTGACTTACCACACACATATACATGCTTTCCTACACAGTTATATTATGTAGTACAGTGTGGGTGACAGTGATCAGTGATACTTTATTATTCAGACCAACTGCAACACTCACAATCCCATACAATACCAGAGTAAACAGTACCAGTACAGGGTATCAAGGTTTTTATTTCTCGGCACAGTGTTCATATCAGATGTACCTGTGGGAGCAATGTTTGTTAGCACTACCTGAATGTTGCCACACAAAGTTCCAGATTACACATTAGTATTTTGCACATACATCTCACTCTGTTACTGTACACACTCTGGTCACAGCTTGACAACATGGGAGTGTAGATAGGACATACTTGGCTTATTACTCTCATAACAGTTTCAGGGGTTGCTAGAGTGACAGGTTTGTTCTCATAGATGTGTGATAATCAGTTGTATTCCCTGTTTGCTGCCTAAACATCCGGGATCATCCCACAGACTTCCCAGGGGGACAGGGTGACAGGCAACAGATATGGGCCCACATGCTGGACATTCTGGTCTTATCTGTACAGTTGTGGGGTATGATTCTCTATGCAGCCTACTTCCACTCCCAGGATTCAGACCATGGCTGTGTCTGCTACAACTTAAACAGTGTCCATCAGAGTTCTGTGTGCTATATAGATAATGCTGCATATTTCCTGTCTGCCTCCTGTCTTATAATTCTCGTGTGGTTTTGCATTCTGACCTTGTATTACAACACTCTTATACAGCTTTTCCTAGACAGTTATATGTTGTAGGTCAGTGTGAGTGACAGTGATGAGTAATACCTTATTATTCAGAGCAACTCCATCAGTCACAATGCCATACAATACCAAAGTAAACAGTACTAGTACAGGATATCATTCTTGTATTTCTGGGCAAAGTGTTGGTATCTTACAGACCTGTGGGAGGAATGTTTGTTATCACTACCTGAATGTTGCCACACACAGTACCAGATTCCACATTACTATTATGCACATACATCTCACTCTGTTACTGTACACAGCTTGACAACATGGGGGTGTATATGGGGCATACGTGGCTTCTTACTCTCATAAGGTTTTGTGGAGTTGCTAGTGTGCCAGCTTTGTTCTCATAGATGTGTGTCAATCAGTTGTATTTCCTGTTTGCTGCCTATACATATGGGATCATCCAAATGATTTCCCAGTGGGACAGGTTTACAGGCAACAGATATGGGCCACTTTACTGGACATTCTGGACATATCTGTACAGTTGTGGGGTATGATTCTGTATGCAGACTACTATCCCTGCAAGGATTCGAATCATGGCTGTGTGTACTAAAAATACAACAGTTTACGTGTCAGTTGCATGTGCTATTTGGGTTTTGTTGTCTGCCTTTTCCCTGTTTTTTATGTGTCTCTCAGTTGTTCTAAATGGCCTCTGGGGTTTACACCAGTCATATGCAGGCATTCCTACACATTCTATTTTTGGTGCACAGTGTGGGTAACAGTGCTTAATACAACAGTACTATTACGTGATCACAAATCTACATTACCATATGATACCAGAGTATACACATGCAGTCCACTAGTTCGATCTTTACTGTCAGGCTATTACGCTTTTATTTACTACAATCTATATGAGACTCTTCCTGCCATATTCTCCGGTGTATGCAGTACTTGTCTTAAACAATACAGGTTTTATACAGGCAATTAATTTAATAATACTTTTAGATTTATTTCCTATGACAGTACATGCAAAAGTATTACTGACCTGCCTCGCATCGCAACCTCTCCAGGTGACTTCCATGGGGTCCTGATTCACTACCCAATCACTTGCAGCTGTGGACATAAGAGGAATATTTAGCCATACCTATCCATGATATACATGAGCTGGCAATTATTACACACATAGTGGAGTGATACTTACACACAGCTGGGACATCCCCTGCAGTTCTAGCCTCTTGGATCCACTGCTCCAAGATGTCTCCTTTACTTCACTTCAGGTCAACATAGTGATGCCTGACCTGCTCACCAGTTCGGGGTATGCCAGTGGCACTGGTGAGGTCAGGGGGCAAGATGGTCCCAGGCTTCCACCTTATATTGGGAACCCTGGTACTGCCCCTGCAGCAGTCTCTGCTCATGGTCTTTGATAAGGAGTCCTGCCATGAGTCTGGACTCCTGGATGCACCCAGAAGCGCACAACTTCTCCTCTTACTGCCATTGTGCCTGCAAGGGGAATCTACAACAACTTATGAGATGTATTCCCACCTGTTGGGTTTAAGTAGGGCCAATTTCTCGCACCTTACCATGATTGGCCAGTTTTGAAAAGGCTAGGCTATGGGCAAACCTACTTACCTAAGGTTGGCATTGTTCAAAGGGATATTCCACTGGGCACAATGAGTTAGCTGGCCTACACATTGCTTACACATCCTACACTGGCCTGTGCAATGCTTAGTGCTGCTTACATTAGACTTTGCATTATATTTTCTTTTTGGCCTAAATTTCTTATTCATTACATTTCATATATCTGCCTAGTATCTGTGATTCTTGTGTATGTACACTGTATGGGGTCCTTGTGTTTTATTGGGAACTTCAACACTCTTATTACAATTACATCTCACTTCTGGGCTTACTGCTGTACTCCAGTTCACATATTTATGTTATGTAGTGGGTTATGGAACATATGACTGTATACTGATTCCTTTCACGGGTTCAGTTTAATTTTACTATAGTGAGGACTTTTTTGGTGATACCTCACTCTTCTGTACTGCTGTGATGGTTTGGTAGTTAACTCCTGTGTGTCTAGTATATAGGGTCCTGGGTTCAAGACCTGCAAGGCTGTTTATTTTGTTGCTGGGAAGAACAAGGGACATTGGATACAGAGTGATTAAGGCACTTTTGAGAAGTTGTAAGTGGATCTGCGCGGGTTTGCACAAGGGTAAACAATGCTAACCTCCAGTTAAATATGCTTACAGAGAGTTAGCTTCAAAATTGCTTAACCTGTGTGCGCATTGCTTACCCCCACACAAACGGGCTTAAACTTGCTTACTAGTGCTTACATATGCTTACTACTGCTTATTGGTGCTTACACTTGCTTACTAGTGCTTACTACCACTTACAATTGCACTGATTTAGACAGTTATATCTAATGGTTCTTGGGAAGATGGGGGATTTGGAAGCTGTATGGAGTTGCCATTCATTACACATTTTACCTTCCATTTGTTTCCATGATTCCTGTGCACATATACTCTATGGGGCACATGTGCTTATCTGGGGACTTTGCAACATTATAACACTGACACCTCACAAGTGTATATAATGCAGTACTCCAGTTCACAAATATATGTTATTTAGTGAGTTATGCAACTAAAATATTGGTCATAATGTGATTTGCCATAGAAAGTGCTGCAGTGGGACTCGAACTGGGAATGCCTTCTTGTAAGGCGAAGGCTCTGCCCACTACACGATTGCTATACTGCTTCATTTGCGTATATCTTCCTTGTTATCCTCTTCAGCCATTTAAGCTGCATTAACTGTAGGTAAGTGATGGGCACACCTACGCAACTACATTTAGCTTTAATCAGATTCATAATAAAAAAAAGGGTTTATTTATTTGATTTTTATTTACTATTGCTGTTGTACATGTAGGGGAATGTTGCTGGGAATATGCAGAGACCTATGAGTGGTCTCGCTCATTCCTTTGCCCTTTCTGCTCTTCTTCATTGCAGAGGCATGTATATTCTGAGACCTCTGCTTTCAGACAAGCCCCATGCACTCATACATGCTCCATGTAGGATTAGGAGCTCAGGCAATTCGCCTTCATTAATATGCATGGCGTGCTGCCGTCCTGCTCCTAAACGGCCGCTTCCATGCAGGACTAAGCTAGTCCTGCATGGAAGAATAATAAATCCAAGGGTAAGTCTTTCTGTGGTATTAGAGAATGGTTTTGTTGCTTAATACATGTGTACATGCTTACACATATTTCAAGCACAAGCAACAATGCCCTTCTTGCCTGCCAATATAACAAAACAATTATTCCCACAATATGTGTCCAGGTTGTCCTTAAAATATCTAAATTAGTGCTTGCTTTAATGCAATTTGGTAGTCTTTTCCATGCATTAAGTACTCTTTCGGAGAGCCAGTTAGAACATTTCTGTTTCATATAAAATCTTCTACATAGGTGGTTATTTTTTTACTGCAGTTTGATTACCCCAAGCATTCCCAGATGTTGTTGTCTCTAAATGTCCTATATACCTGAATGAGGCCTTCTCTTAAATATCTATATGAGACACCGTACAAGTTCAGATATTTTAGTCTTTCATAATAACTTAAAATTTCACATCCATGGATGCCTTTGGTATATTTCCACTATATTCTTTCCAGTTTGTTTTCTTGTAAGGCTTCCATATTGTTATTCCGTATCAAGATTTGGGTCTAATGTAACTAACAAACATTGTTTTCATCACTTCTGATTTCCTAGATTTTATATATCTTTTTATATAACCAATAGTTCTATAACTATCATTAACCAATTGGTAGATATGATTAGAAAAACACAAAGGTGGATTCAATTATATACCCAAGCCCTTAAAATGAATCTAGTTTCAATCACTGTGTGCAGTATTAAATATTTATCTGTCAATGTAGGCATCCCAAATCTCATATGTTTAGTTTTTGATGTATTTATCAGTATATGTATTTTGGGCCAAAATTATCAATTTACTCAAGTTCTTTTGCAGACATGTCCGATCTGTAATGTATTTTATCAGTTTACCTGTTTTCAAGTTATCAGCATATAGACTGTAGAACCCCTCAGATAAAAAATGATAGATCTGAAAGATACGATATAAGCAAGTATGGGCCCAAGATAGAGTCCTGTGGGACACCCTGTCTATAACCTTAAATTTCACTTGTCCAGTGGCTATATGGTACTTACCATGTCCTATTTGTGAGACATGCAGCTATCCATCTTATTAAGAGTACATCAGTAATACCAAGTTGTTTTATTTTATTGATAAGTGTTTTGTGTACGGCCCTATTAAATGCTAAATTTAAGGCTATATAAATTATCACAGCACAAGTTTTCATTTGTAGCTGTTATATTCTTGTAGAACATCATGTTACAGGTGGTAATAGATCTATTTTCAATATATGCATGCTAATAAAGGGTTTCAAGTTCCAACCTTTTCATTTCTGACAATAATTTATCCAATATTACCTTCTCCATTTTTCCACAACAAGAAAGTAAACTTATAGGTCTGTATTACTCTGGGTTTGTCCTACTTTCCTTTTCCTTAAAGACAGGTTTAGTAAGGGCATCCCTCTAGTCTTGAGGAATATCCCCGTACTTGTATAACCTAGTGAATAACAAATATAATGGTACTGCAAGTTCAAACTGAAGCATTCTCAGGTCATTATCACTAACTCTGTCTCCTCCCTGTGCTTTGTTTAGGTCCTGTTTGTGTAGTTCTTTTTTAATATAATCTAATTTGATTTCAGTGTCTGAGGTTACCTGGATGTTACTAGGACAATGTATCACCTCCTTTGTGGAGCCAAACTGATCTACACAATATTTGTAAATGTATCTGTTATCTGTCGTGTCTGAGAATACATTTTAGAATCTATACACAGTTTATCAATTTGTATATCTTTACGTCTGCCACATCTTATGTAGCTTTACAATGGTTTCATTTTATGCTCAATATCTTTATATAAATGTTCATCATTTTTTTTCTTGATCTTATCTAACACTATGGGGGAATTCAGTAAAGCCTACATGATTTTTTTTTCATATAGGCATTGCAGCACAATGCGTACATGAGAACGAACATTTTCAGATTTGGTAAACAGTGCTTAGCAATGTGCAAGCATGTGCAAACAGCGAAACTTCCATGGAATGCAAATTTCTGCATAAGCAGATAAATCTTATACAAATTAGTCAGGTGGCATGATCCAACAAGCTGAAAGGCATCCGTGTAGACTCCATGTCAGTGTCTGTAGTGTACGCATAATTTTTCCATGTACAGGAGTCTACATGGATAGAAGGGGATGTAAAAGCCCACACATATGGACATAACTCTCCTGAAAAGGTTAGATAACATACATATTTGTGCAAAATGTACATTGTGGTTGTCTGAAAGAGGAAGGGAATATGTAAAATTAATAATTTTTGTAATAAATTCCACGTTTGTCCTATGCACTACATTGCACAAACATGCTTAACAGAAAACATAAATAAAAAGTAAAATAACACTTATAATGTAGTTTTCACAAATGTACTACAAGACCTTGGGTTTGGTCCATACGATGATGCATTTGTGCTGTTACCCAGCTTGCATGGCTATGAACTGTATAGTTTCCAGGCTGTCAGCATGGATATAGCCTGGTGTTGTGCACCATCTTTACTCACCCATCTCCCAACCTCCAAACACGTTTGGTCCCAGTGGTTCTAGATCTGCTTTTTGGATTTTTGGAAGTTATCTGTCTGTGAACTTCTCATACTGGCTGTAACTGGACTCATTGCACTGAACTGAACTCCCATTAATGAGTCTGAGGCATATACTACCAAACAAAAAAAAAACAGATCTCCCCAGCAACTTTTCTGCATCTCTTTAAATGCTGCAACCAGACTCATTACACTGAACTGAACTCTCAATACCCAGTCCAAGGCATATACTACCAAACAAAAGACTGGATCTCCCCAGCAACTTTTCTGCATCTCTTTAAATGCTGTAACTGGACTCTTTGCACTGAACCAAACTCCAAATACCCAGTTCAAACATATACTACCAAACAAAAGACCGGACATCCCCAGCATCTTTTCTGCATGTCTTTAAATGAATGTTAATATCCTGTATAACTTTTCCTGCACATAATTTCCTTGGAGCCACCACTAGCACACCACTGTACCTAATCCCCCTGCTACTCTCCCGCCCACATTTTATTTAAAGTTACTTTTACAGATACATGCTATATTGCAGACTTTATATTATCCTTTGTAGTTACTTGCAATTAAGCATAAAAGTTTTTTTTTTTTTTACTCACAGCTCCTGTGATTGATTGTTTATTTTTGTACAGACCCCAGTAATCTGGTCCGACCTTTAGGTTACATGTCTGCATAGCTTTTCTGGCTCGTATCCTGGTGTTTTACTATCAGCCTTACCTCCCATTATACCTTGCAACATCTAAATTCCTTACCTGGTGTTGCGTGCCATCTTTTCTTACCCATCTCCTGACCTCCAAACACGATTGGTCCCAGTGGTGTGCTAGATCCGCTTTTTGGAGTTTTGGAAGTTATCTGTCTGTGAACTCCTCATACTGGTACTGAATGTTCTTTATTTGCTTGTTTTTGCCTTTGTTATTAACAACAGTCTACTAAAATGTTTGGTATCCAACTTTGGCTTAGCAATGCCTGCTGGTAGCATTCTTTACTGCGTATGTCTCATAAATGTCTTTGCAACATATATTTCTACATATAAATGCTTACTGAGGCTACACTGCGTAGACATTGTACACTATTTAAGTGATTGCTTCTTTAGCTGGTATTCTCTATCACCTAGAGTTTGTTTCCTAAAGTAGTTAGAACTCCTGCTTAATTTGATAGTGTCTTTTGTATTACCAACAACGTTTACTATTCTGCAGCCCACCACTGCCAGTATGATAGATAATTGACAGAGGTGGACACTGTAACAGTTTTAGCAGCTTATTTGTTAACTTTCAGTTGCTATGTCTGTGTTTCTAGTCACTGTAACTGCATTACTGCATGCTAGTACTTACTAGGTTTTCTTAACGTTGTGACTTCTAGCATAGCCTGGTAAACAGTTAATATCTGTTCTTATAACTGTGCTACATTTTAAACTGTAATTGCACAACAGCATGCTGGTATTTGTTCTCTGAACTCAGTGATTACTATAGCATCCCTGTATAGCTAAAATTGATATTTGACTATTTCCAGTGATGATTATTGCCAACACCCCACTCCTATCCACTCAACTTAGCTGCCAATCTCTTTCACTTAACCCACTTATTCTCCATTCGACTGTCCCTCCTATCCCCTATCCTCTGCCCTCTGAATACTCTCCTTCTCTCCCCCTTAGAACCACCTGTCTCTCTCATCCCCCTCCCCTTTAAATTATCACTGTCTTGGTGGTTCTCTCCTCTCTAGAACTAACAATTCATTATCTACCTTTATGTGCATGCAAAGTCTCTTCACCCACATCATTATTTCTGCTGCTAGCTGTTGTCTTACTGTATCCCTTTTCATCATGCACTTCAGATTACCATCTTCTAACTACCTTCACTTTCTTTTTTTTTTTGTCTTTCCTAGGCTGTAACTGGACTCATGGCACTGAAATGAACTCCCAATACACAGTCCGAAGCATATACTACCAAACAAAAGACTGGATCTTCCTGGCAACGTTTCTTCATCTCTTTAAATGTATGTTAATATCCTGTATATATTTTCCTGCACATAATCTCCTTGGAGCTGCCATTAGCACACACTGTATCTAATCCCCCTGCTACTCTCCCACCCATATTTCATTTAACATTACTTTCACAGATACACGCTAGCTTGAAGACGTTATGTTATCCTTTAGCATAAAAAGGTTTTTTTAAACTCACAGCTCCAGTGATAGATTGTTTATTTTTGTACAGGCCCCAGTAATCTGGTCCAACCCACTCCATTCATCCTTGGTATGCTCTTGCTTTCTCCACTCCCCTACCCTACCCCCATTCCCATCTCTCCTTTCATTACATTTATACTTATCCATACCACATCCATTTCTTTCAATAACCAATCAACCACACATCCCCACCGTTTCTCACCCCTCCAACCACACTTGTCCTACTCACATCCCTATTCCATCTCAAATTCTAAACTCACAACTACTATTTCTTTTTTTCTCCACCCGTCACCATATTACTCAACCCCCTCCCCTAATTCCACCCCTGAATGTTTCCACAAAATATGCAACTCCACTACCCTATTTACTATACTATTCTGTCAGGCCTTCTATTCCTGGTCTACAGTGCCTCTGACCATCATTATGTCTACATTAATTTCCATCACCCTCAAGCTCGAACTCTTGCCAATCAACAACCTCCTCCCAAACCTTATAGTTACTTCTGCCCACAACTATACAATACTTCCTACTCTCTTCTCTATACTTTCAGACATATGAAAACCTCATACACTCAACCGGCCACTTTCAGATACTATCAGGCCATCACCAAACTAAAAAAAAAACTTCTACTACACTCCTGTAGGCATATCAAACTACTAGAGGACACCCATCCCAACCCAGGTCCCAGCAATGATATACCTCCAACTCAACCACACTATCCCAAACTTTCATTTATACTCCTCTAACCAAACTGCCTCTAGGTCAAAGGTACATACCTATATACCGACTAGCTCCGAATCTGACTTTCTAATAACCAACTTCAACCTTAGAAGCCTTGTAAATAAAATTAATGAATTTCAAGCTGCCCTTGGCACATACTCTCCTGACATAGCTGTCATTACAGAGACATGGTTAAAACCTCATATCAAGGACTCTAAAATTACTTTCATCAGCTATAAGACAAGATAGACTAAACAAAAGAGGAGGTGGTGTGGCAGTTAAGTTTAAAGATTCTCTAACACTAGGAAAGCTAAACAGTACACCTCAAGACAACCCCAATGCAGAGATTCTTTTCACCTGCCTCCTACTAAATCCTCACAAAACCATAATTATCATAGCCATATACCTGCCCCCCAGCAACAACCTTCCCAGCATTGAACTTCTCCTATCATGGTCTGTCTACACATTTAATCAAGAAACTATCATCCTAGGTGACTTAACCCTCAACTGACTCCCCTGCTCCTCAGACCCCCCCCTCTACTAATTTTATTAACCTGTACAATTTCTCACAAGTTATACACTGCCCCACTCACACTGACAAATACTCTAAAAAAAGAGTCAGTACTGGACTGGATATTAACTAACAAGCCAATCCTGAGTGACCAAGCTGGCTGCCTTCCTATCAGTCTTAGTGACCATGCCCCTACATTTCTACTTAGAAAAGAATTCAAACTCAGTCTGAAAATCCCTTCAAATACATTCACAGTAAGAAATGTTTCTCACCTGAACTATTTAATCTCTTGCTAAAACATTGTGACTGGCCCCATTTAAAAAGCCTAAACCTGGACCTTGCAGTTGAATTTTTTTAACAACACATTTCTTGAAATACTAAATAACATAGCCCCCACCAGGAAAATACTCCCCAAATCCAAACAATTACCATGGTTTTCCTATGATATAACTGATTAAACAAAGGGACAGAGCCAGGATCCTATACCTATCCATTAAAAACTAATCTTCTTATCAGCAATTAAGAAACCAAACTAAGAAAAAAATTAGCAGTGATAAAAAACACTACTTCCAAACCTCTCAACAAAAGTTCCTACACAACCCACAAAATATCTGGAAAACAGTTAACTTACTCCTCACCCCTGGTAAATCCTCCAACCTCTCTCCTTTCACAGGTAATACATCCATACCCTTAGCCTCCCAGTTCAAGTCACATTTTATTAACTCCATCTCCTCACTCCTTAACAACCACAAACAACAGCCTCTTACACCCCACTCCATTAGCTCAAATTCCACTAACTCCTTCTCATTTAAACCAATTGAAACATCCTACATTAAAAAGCTCCTAAGTAAACTAAAATCTTGCTGCCTGGCTGCCGATCAACTACCAAATGAATTCCTAAAAATTGCTGCACCATCTATTGCCTATCCTATCTCTATATTAATCAATTGATCAATCTCCAAACAATATGTGCCCCTCCTCTGAAAATTTGCTCACATCATCCCTCTCCACAAAGGAGGCCTCTCTAGAGACATCTCTAACTACCACCCCATAGCTATCCTCCCACCCATAGCCAACATTCTTGAGAAATGTATTCACCTACAACTCCTCAACCACCTTGCCTCTAACAACCTTCTATCCGATACACAGCATGGCTTTAGACCCCAGTATAACACAAACACAACCTTGTTATCCTTCACCAGTACTATCCACCATCTTATGAACAAAGGACAACTAGTCTCTGCATTTTTTTCTGGACATGTCAAAAGCCTTTGGTACCATTTCCTACAAATACTACTTAATAAACTCACTACATACAATCTCAGTTCAACATCCCTCTCATGGTTTCTCAGTTATCTATCAAACCATCAACCTACTAAATGGGAGAATGAATGCTCCCCACTACTGCCAGTATCCACTGGTGTACCCCAAGGTTCAATACTTGCCCCCCCTCCTCTTTATCATATTTACTAATAGCCTTAATACAGCAACCCAACTTGCCTCAATCATACAATACACAGATATTGCTTCTCTTATCTGTTCCACCCCTTCTCCACAAAAACTACAAGAAAAAAATGCAAAAATCTTTCCAAGAAATTGAAATTTTCCAATCCACCAACCAACTCGTTTGAAACTCAAATAAGACTAAATTAATAATCTTTACAAGCAAAACTACCAAGTCCAGCTACCTACCCCTCTCTATTCACTCTTCAAATGGTACAAAACTCCTAGGAATTACAATAGATGACCATCTCAAATTTGATATTCATATTTCCCTAACTGTCAAAAAGTAAATTCTAAATGCAGTGCTCTTTATAGAGCCAAACCCTACCTAACACCCAAGACAAGCTAGCCACAGCTAGATCACAGGTTCTGTCTACACTTCTCTACTGCTCTCACATATTCACCAACTTAAGGAAGGCCGACCTGCATAAGCTTGAATCTTGCTACAACAAAATTGCAAAGTTTGCCACTAATCATCCCCATAAAGCCCATCATTGTTCCGCTCTTCTACAACTTAACTGGCTAGAACTTCCAAACCTGCTAACCTTAAACCAATTTACCCTCAACCACAAAATTATTCATACCCCTCATAGCTGCCCCACAATTTCAACCCTTCTCTAACTACAGGTACACTGCAGGTCCCTTAGGTGTTCCAACAGGCCACTACTCAAAATAACACAATCACTTAACTACCATGGAGACTCCATCTACCCTAACAAAATAGCTAAGTCCTGGAATGCTCTTTCCCTAAACATACAATGCACCCCTTGCTACTCTTCATTTAAAAAACAAATAAAAGAATATCTTAAAAGCAACTGGCTTTGCCCCTGTAGCCCCCCTGGATAATTCATATCTCCTATTAATTTCCTCTCCTATGCTCATTTCACCTTTTCAGCACAATTGCTATTTTTTTTATTTAATGTTACAACTTATTTTTTTCCTCACTGCTTATTGCACTGTAAAGTTTCAGTATTCCAAAATGTCAATGTTTTAACATTCTATTTAACTGTGTATACATGCCTTGTCAGTTAGGTCTGCTCATTGACTGTTTCAGTCTTTCTGTTTTTACTTAGTTATCTAGATCCCCTGTGGATTACATTTCTAATTTTATAGCTATGATGTAAGAATATTATCTAGTCTTTTGTTTATTGAATATAATTTGTATTGTATTTTGTATTTTTTCTGATGTTGTTGTTGTGTCTTTTCGGCTTTTCCCAGTTAGGGGTCGCCACAGCGGAACTCTGGTCCACTAATGATTGGTAGTTGAGTTTTACATGCCGAGTTACCAGCCCTGACGCACAACCTTCAACGAAGGTACGCCCATTCACACATGTTTCCACGCAGAAGAAGCTCTAGCAGAGAATCGAACCTGACAGCATCTTACTGCAAGGCAACAACGCTACCGCAGCACCACCACCGCGGGTATTCTTTCTGATGTAATGTCTATTTTTTTATCTGTCTTGTTTTTTCTGAAGCTTTTGTCCCGCATCTCCACTGAAAACGGGCTACCAGCCCATTTGAATGCTAGCTGCTAAACAAATGTGAAATAAAATAAAATAAAATAATAAATAAATAAATATCTATGCAAATGATGTGTATTTTTTGTATTGCTAAAAGGAGTAACCATGTCCACATATCCACTTTGTGTAGGCTTCTACATGATGTTGATATTCCAACTGGATGTGGATGACATCAGGGGGGTGTGTCGTGTTACTTTTAGGATTTTTTAGTGCTCAGCACACTTGATTGCATGACGCACTGCATAGCTTAGCATTTTTGTGTGAAAAAAACACCCAGATCACAGTGATGACGTAGGCAGCAATCAATTAAAACCGGATATAGTCAATGAATAATTACTACTTTTGTATAACCTACGCTGCGTGGTGAGGTGCATAGTGCCAAATTGTGCAATAAAGTAGGGCCTTTAAATCATGACAATTACATCCTAGACAGGTGAACTGTATCATAATTAGCCAATCCCAGATGGTGGACCTACAGCAGAACTGTATAAAGTATGCATACACCCTACATTCTGATTTTCCTTAAATACTCTGGACCATTAGATTACAGACTTGGGAAATTTAACTGAGATCATTCTAGGATATTCTGCAGCTAGGCTACATCTGTATGTGCTAGATGCTGAAGTCAATGCTGATGGTGCTGCTGACAATAGGCCTAGGCTGAGAAGGAGAAGTGTGTTCAGGGCCAGGGTAACCTACCAGGAGCTACATGAGCTGGAGATTGTAGAGCACTACAGGGTGGGCAGGGACATACTACAAGACCTCACTGAGCTCTGCCACCCTCAACATAGAGATAGACCAAACAGAGGGGAACCCATCCCAGTGGAAACAAAGGTATGTGTAGCCCTTAGGATACTAGCTACAGGTGCGTTTCAAAGACCAACATGATGGGGGTGTCACAGGCATCTGCATCCAGGATACTCCACCAATTCCTGGATACTATGCTTCCAGATGACAGTGAGGATATATCTTTTCCCTTTTCCCCTGAGGTGAGGGTCAGCAATATGCAATACTTCTACCATGTAGCACACTACCCTGAAGTACTGGGTGCCACAGATTGTACTCATATACACACCAAGTCACCATCTGGCGAGCAGGGTACAATCTATATTAACCACAACGGGTACCACTCCATCAGCTGTCAGGTCATGTGTAATGCTCAGAGGATTATCCTGAATGTGTGTGCTGGCAATCCTGGCAGATATCACAAATACCATATCTGGCACACATCACAGCTATACCAGATGTTTGCTAGGGGGGACATCCCACAGTGCCATTTACTGGGGGATGCTGGCTACTCCCTGAATGACTGATGATGACACCCATCAGAAATGCACACACAACCATGGAAAAATGCCATAATGAGGCACATGCACAAACTAGAAACATCATAGAGTGTGTGTTTGGGCTTCTGACATCACGTTTCTGGTGCTTTGATATATCTGGTGGAGCCCTGCAGTATACTCCAGCCTCATGTCCACAGATATTCACAGTATGTGCTGTGCTATACAATCTGATCCTGTGGAAACAGCTGCAGCAGGATCAGCAAAGGGAAGGGATACACAATCCTCTACCAGTGCCTAAGTCACCACAGCCACAGTCACAGGAGGACTTGGAGGAGGAACACCCTCTGCTGATGTCCCTGTAGGCAGACATAGGCATATTCAGTACACCCAGGCTTTGGCTAAGATACAACACATAGCACATTCACTGACAACTGGTGACTGACACTTTACTCCTACTCATATACATATATTAAAACTGATGCCATGCATCACACATCTTGTACCTATCCATGTATTGGCTCTGTACTGCTTGCATCAGACAGAGTCAACCCTAAACTACAGTTGTGTCACCTGCTGCATTTGAAGGGTAAGTCCATAATCTACACAGTAGTCTACAGCATTTTTATAATATGTCATTGTATGGATGAACATCATACATTATGCAAGTAACTATAGTAGGCTAGTTGGACAGAAATGACATCCACATTGGACTACAGATACTCATTCCAGTATTATGTTTCCATTTCTATTCAGTAGGCCTCATGCATGGAATATTTATGCAAACCTACTGTAACAGGTTACTGGTATATCATTCAAAGGAGATGCTAGTGAGACTATTGTGTATCCTCCCAGAACATGTGGTTTTCTTCCCCAAACCACAACACAGCAGTATATCCTGTAACTGCTGCAATAGTAACTCATAGGTTCATAGGTTCATAGGTAGGTACTAGGCTATTAGCCCAAGGGTCTATGTAAGCCTAGCCAGCAAGGTTCCATAGCTTATGCCACCCAAGAAAGTTATTTTCCTGTGCTACTGTCCAGCAGAGACACAGAAGTGATCCCCGGGGTGTATTTCCTATTTCCCATCCACTCATCAAGATTTTTCTTGAAGAGTGCTAATGAAGAACTTTGCTTGACATAGATGGGTAGCTTGTTCCAGAGTATAGGAAGTCTCTGGGACAGGAATCTATCCCTCCAGCATGTCCTGTTTATTGTGGTGACAAGGTTTAGGTCCCTAGAGCGTGTAGCTTGGAGGGATTGGGATTTCTTTAGGTGTAGCATGTCCAACAGCTCTGGGTTTGACATAGCTTTATATGTTAGGCAGAGATCACCTCAGAGTAGGCGATATGCTATGGAGTAAAGCTGGAGTTTTTTGAGGCAGTCAGTGCAGGGCATTTGTTTGAGGCCAGTAATCCTCTTTGTGAGGTACTTCTGTGGCCTTTTCAGCTGCTGCAGGTGTCTTGTGAGGTACATCCCAAAAGGGGCGTTGTACTCTATAATGGGTCTTATGAGTGATGAGTAGAGGGGAACAATTACCTCATTTTTTCTGGATGAGAACCCTTTTATGATGAGGTGTGCCATGTAGAAGGACTTCCTGACTACTGTGGTGATGTGATTATCAAAGGAGAGACTACTGTCCACCTGGGTCCCAAGGTATCTTATCACACATTCAGTGTTAAGTAGATTGCTGCCTATGTGGTAGTTCATGGGTACAGAGTTTTTACCAAAGGGGATGCCACTGCACTTTTTGGCATTGAGCTTGAGGCCATGGCTCTGACACCAGGCATCTGTCTCAGTGAGGCCCTTCTGTAGGATGTCCATATCATTTGGGGACTTGACTATGGCTCCTAGTTTGCAGTCATCTGTGAACTTCATTAGCCAGAGGCCTTCTGTGTTAGCCTGTACTTCAGAGAAGTAGATACCAAACAGGAAAGGTCCCAGGATGGAACCCTGTGGTACTCCACTTGCCACTGCTTTGAGGTCAGATTTGGAGCCTGCAACTTTTACAGTGTGGGTTCTGTCAGTGAGCCAGTTGTTAACCCATCTTGTGACGTAGGGATTTATACCTAGTTTAGTGAGTTTAGCTATAATTCCAGAAATGGGGATTTTGTCGAAAGCCTTAGCAAGGTCAATATAGGCTGTGTGAACCACCTTACCCTCATCCATGGCTTTGGTGACTGCCTCAAAGAAGTCGATCAGGTTCAGGAGGCATGATCTGCCTTTCACCAACCTGAACTGTTTGTGATCCAGAGTTTGGAGGTTACCAATGTCTTTGTTTATGAGTTCCATGATGATACGTTCCATGGCCTTGCAGACGAGGCTCATCAGGCTAATAGGTCGATAGTTCCCGGGATCAGTGGTGGCTCCCCCTTTGTGGAGTGGGATAACTGTTTCTGTGCACCATTCAGTGGGCACAAAACCTGATGCAAGGCTATTATTGAACATGTTACTTAAGTGGGGAGCCAGTTTGTTCTGAAGTTCGTGTAAAACGCAGCTTGGGATGTTGTCCGGTCCCATGGATGCTGTGTTTTTGGCTTTAGAGAGTGCAGCTTTTACCTGCGTAGTTGTGATTACAGGGACTCTGCATTCTTCCTGTATAGATATGGGCCATTTAGGGGGTGAGAGGGGTGTAAAGTTAGCACTGAACCTATCTGCCAGGATGTTGGTAATATCAGTTGGCTCTTTAATTTTTGTGCCTTTGTGCTGTAACACAGAGCAGATCTTGGTGCTGCCATCTAGATTCATGACATAGCTATAGAATGCTTTGTGGTTGTCCTTGGATTTAGTGGCGATTTTGTTTTTGTAGCTAGCTTTGTAGGATCTTATAAGGGATCTCAGCTTCTTACTGAGGCTGACCAGGGAGCTCCTCCACTCATGGGATTTTACTCTCTTTTGCAACAGTTTCTTCCTTCTGTTTGTTTATGGCAGGGGACCACCAGATTGGCTTCCTTTTTTTGGAGGATAGTGCCTTGGTTCTGTTTGGGATAGCTCAATCCATGCACTCGTGTAAGTGCTTATAGAGTGCATTTGTGTAGGATTCAGCAGATGTAACTGCATTGTCCATCTGCATGGGTGTCATGAAGTTCACCACTTTTGTCTTAAGAAGCATTAAGTTGGCTTTGGAGCCATTTTTTACTGTGGCTTCCTTAATGCGGGGTGGGGGCAGGATGTGGATATCAAGGGTGATAAGCTTATGGTTGGATCGGACCAATGGTACATGAGGACTTTACACAGTCTTAGGACAGTAACATAAAAATGAATCTTACATTGCATGTATTAGGTAACTGAGGAATAGCAATGTATATATTTATGCAGGTGATTAAGTGATAAATGACCCCCTGACTGTCAAGCAGCTTCTGTGGCTCAAAGGACTAAGGCAATTATCTTGTGTGATGGTGTTCATGGTCTTAATCCAGACATATCTACTTTTTTTGGATGCGAGGTATTAATAAGTTCTGTTTTACATACTGTCATTCTGTGTGTGCTGTACTGTTAGTAACCTCTTTCACATATTAATTACATAAGACAACTTTAGAAAATCTTAGCCAATTTGAGTGAAGTACAGCAGTGTATAAACAGGGACAGATATCATATTGTGTGTCACACAAAATCCCAGACTGGAATACATCTAGGTGTGGGTTGTAGTCAGTTTATGGAATAGTAAGTGTCTGGTATAAGCAATGTGCCTCTCATTTGCATATTGTGTAGCAACACGCAACTAAAATCCCACTGTCCATGGTCATGCACTTAGTTAAGCAGAGTACAAAGCCATTGTTCCTCACGTAATTACTTTTAAAATATTAGATGTACATATCTATATAGATCTATGGATGCATATGTATATATATACATATATATATATATATATATATATATATATATATATATATATATATATATATATATATATATATATATATATATCACACACACACAAAAACTGTATATATATATATATATATATATATATATATATATATATATATATATATATATATATATATATCTCACAGGCATATACATGTATATATGTGTGTATATGTCTGCATTTCCCAACATACCCAGATTATAGTGAGTAAAACTTCACTGTAACACATATGTAATGTTGGTGAAAGGAGCAAAAGTAAGGGCTCAGCTGTAGATAATGCACTTACTTACAGCCCTCTACCTGCTAGATGTCAACACACATGTATCTACAAGTGATCAAGTTGTGTAATGTATAATGTAGAGTACTGATGTATTGACATGCCAAATTGTTTTTGGCCACTGGCTTGCCCATCCAAATGCATACAGACACATATACTCAAAACGGCTAGTGTTGTCACATAGCTAGGATAAGAAAAAAACAGTTATCTGACTGCTAGGCTACTATTTGCAGATGACAGTATGAAGCAATGTCACTCTCCAGGCCTCACATGCTGTTCAAAACAGGGCTTGGTTATGCCCTCTATGATTAGGTCACCTGCAGTTATGTATAACACAGACTTGAGACATGGCACATGCTTTAAGTACTGTCATCAATAATGTGTAAGAGTAGATATGTAGGAGTTCTAATTTCACTCCAGCCACACTTGGTTTCTTTGTGTATTTGCATCTCCCTAGAAAACAAATATGATTACCAGACTGACTTCGAAAGAGGCAGAGTTAGGACTGTTTTGGGCATAGCAGGTGATGCAGACCTCCAAATTCCTGTCCTGCAGAAGGCCTACTGATGTCATCTAGCATAAGAGTACCTAAAGTCTTATTGATATCAGTCTTGAGCTGAGGAGCATCCATTAAGTACTGTGATCCATAGTGTATAAAACTGAATAGTTAGAAGTTCCAATCTCATTCCAGTCAATTTGTGGTGTGTGTATTGTGCAGTGTTCTGTGAACATAAATTGGTAGTGGTACTATGCTCACTGTAGCCAAGTTGGTGTGTGTGAATGTAGGTCAGAGCATTTTACAACAGCCTATGGGATCACAGGATCATTGGAATTTACTAGGCTAAAGGCCCTAGGGCCCTTACAATCCTAGCCAAGTTCTTACCCTTAGTTACACTATCAGCACCTATTGCCCCTGTCCAAGAGGAACACAGGCAGAACCCCCATGCTGAAATCGTGGTCACCCATCCAATCTTACAGATTGCATCTGAAGAGGGCCAATAAAGTCCTCTGTTTGACATTAAGTGGGAGTCCGTTACAAGGGTTTGTTAAACTCTGGTAGACAAATTTCTCCCTCCTGCAGGTTTTATTAATGTCACATAGCAGGCTAAGGTCTTTACAGAGAATAACCCTTGTACCATTTGACTTAGGGATATGCAGCATTTCCAGTAACACAGGGTCAGAGATTGCCTCTTATGCAAGACAGAGATCACCTCTGAGTAGTCTGTAGAATTCAGCCTAAAGAGACAGTGATTTCAGACAATCCCCATAGCACAGATGCTGAAGACTTGAATTTCCCTAGTAAAGAACCTTTGTGGTCTCTGCAACTGCCACTGATGCTTGGAAAGGTACGTAACAAAAGGGCCATTGCACTCAATTATTAGCCTAATGAAGGATGAGTACATGGAGGTTATAACTACTACTTTTTTAGGAGACAATGCCCTCACTTATGACACAAGCAAGATAGAATGCCTTTCTTACCAATGTGGAGACATGGTGATCTAAGGTAAGGTAACTGTAAACCTGTGTGTCCAGGTCTCTCACCCCTGTCTATGTGCATAAGGTGTTGCTATTGATGTGGTACTTAGCAGAAACATTTTTGTTACCGAAAGGAATGATAATACATATATTTGCATGTAGTTTATGACCATGACATTGGCAACAATCATTTGTTCATGTAAGACCCTCTTATAGGATGTCGACATAATTTGGAGATTCTATGACTGATCCCAGTTTGCAGGCATCAGCAAACCTTGTAAGCCACAGACTTCCACTTTGTGCTTGTACTTCAGACAAATGGATTCCAAACATTAGAGGATCCAGGACTGAATCCTGTGGAACACCACTGCTATTGGAGGTGGATTCCCCTATTTTGACTATATGGGTTCTATAACTGAGCCAGTTAGTTACCCCTCTAATGATATAAGGCTTGATGCCTAGTTTGGTGAGTTTGTCAATGATGCCTGAGTAGGGGATAGTGTCAAATGGCTTAGCTATGCACAGATGTCCCCTCATCCAGGTCCTTGGTCACTGACTCATAGATGTCCACCAGGTTTAACAGATCTCACTTTGACAAATCCAAACTGCGTAGGGTCAATTGTTTGTAGATTACCTATATCTTTGTTGATAAGGTACATGATGACTTGCTCCATGACCTTACATATATGGCTAGTCAGGCTAATAGGTCTATAGTTCCTGTGGTCAGTGGATGCACCATCTCTGTGCTAGGGAATAATGGTGGCCATTTTCCAGTCAACTGGGATGCAGCTGATGATTGCATTATGATTGCAAAGAGTTCTCAATGGTGTTACTCATCCATTTTGGATCCCATGTAGCACGCAGCCCGGGATGTTAGCAAGTCCCATATATGCTATGTTTTTGTGCTTAGAGAGGCCATTCATTACCTGCTCTTTAGAGATGAAATGCATGGGACAGGTTGTAGGGATGTCATAGGGTACGTGTGGTGAGGACAGGGGAGTGAAGTTTTCACAGAACCTGTTGGCCAACAGGTTAGTTATGTACACAGGCTCATTATATGTGGTATCATTAAGTACGAGCTTGGCAACAATGTGGGCCTTTCCTTTTGGGTTACACATGTGATTACACAACGCCTTGTGGTTCTCCTTTGTAGAGGAAGCTAATATGGTCCCATACTTTGTTTTGCAGGACTTCACAACAACCCTTATTTTCTTGTTTAAGCTAAGGAGGGAGTGTTTCCATTTTAGGGGGACTCCCACCCTCCTACTCTTAGATAGCAATGTCTACATCTTATTGTAAAACCTGCTAATGGCAGTTGTCCACCAGGCAGGTTTGCTGTGCATTGAGGAGCTTGTTTTGTTTCTGTCAGGTACAGCTGAGTCAATGCACTTGTACAGGTGCTTGTATAAAGCATTGATGTAGAGCTCTGCATAGTTTCCAGTTCCATCTAAGGGAGGAGGTGCAGTGAAGCTATTTTTACCATCCCATAGGAGGTTATCATCTGCTTTGGTGAGGTTTATTAGTTTATTTGCTGTGTGTGGGGGTGTCAGGTGTGATACTCACTTTGAATGAGACTGATTTGTGGTCAGATCTCACCAGGGAAGACCTCACAGTGGGGTTGCTACAGTGGTCCCCCATATTGATAAGCACCTGATCCAGTACATTGGCTCCCCTTGTGGGGATAGCAACCCTCTGGTCCAAGGCATTGTAGTCAATGAAGTTGACTAACCTTTGGACAAGTGAGTTTGAGTATGAGTAATCCACCCAGTCGGTGGGTAGTTAAAGTCACCCAAAACCATGTTGTTTTGATGCATCTTGATAGCCTCAAGTAGATCCAAATAAGCACAGTGAATGTCCTGATTCATGGAGTTGTGCCTGTAGCTGGCAATGTCTTGATTAGGGTCCCTACAAGCAGTCAATAGCACCTGCAGTTTTTCCAGGGAATCATACTGTTTAACCAATAAGGATGTGTATCTATCCTTAATGAATATTTATACACCACCTCCATTACTTTGCATGCCTTAAGTTTGAGGTCTGAACCTGTGGAAGGAGGTTCAGCCTGGTATGGCTGTGGTGCCCTCCACAGCCTTGAACCAGGTGTCTGTGACTGCACAAATGTCTGCATCTTCCAAGGTGGGGACAGCTCCCAAGAGTGGAGTTTCATGTTGACATTCCTAGCATTTAACTGCATAACCGTTGTTTGTTGATGGGGATTTTCCACTGGAAATTTTTTCCTTGAGACACTGCATAAAAAGTGCACTATGGGGGTAGCAACAGCCTTGGCCAGTAGTCAAACTGGCAAGGGTGACAGATGAAGACCAGCTCTGGAAAAGCTTTGAGGTCTGTTGAGCATGTCATCCCAGGCTGATAGAGAGTTGATCCCCTTACAATGAATGACACCACACTCTAAGGCAATTACTGAAGTCAATCATTTTCGGTTTGCATTGAGGCATCATCCTTGTTGAAGGCAAAATGCAGCTGAAGGCCAAGGGCATACTTGCCTGAGGCACATACTCCATAAGCTCAGTCGTGTCTCTGCATACAGTCCAGAGAGGTATATCTCAAATTGTACACACCAACAGGAACTGTGATGTAGTCATAACAGTACCTGATGTTGACAGACTTGAGTGCATGTGTAATATGGCATATCCTGGCACCTCACAGACATCTGACTGTGACCTTTCCCTTATGTAGCCTGGTGAGAGGGACAAAAATGTGTCTCATTATATAATCACCTATGACTAATATGTTCGATTTTGTGTTTTACCTTAGGTGTTTGATCAGTGAGACAGCGGTGCATGAGCTATTATGTGTAGTGTGTTCTGCAGAGGTAAGATTATGTGTAATGAGCTTGAATTTGGGTTTCTGAGGTATTGGGTGTTTACATATGTTTCTAGTAAGGACCCCCGCACTTGAAGGTATGTGTGATGTGGGTTTGGGTGGAGTAGGAGGTGAGGTATACATGTTGGCAACCCACTTGTTGTCATATGTACTGACTTGTGTGTTTGAGAGCATGGATTCCAGGATTTTAATATAGTTGCATCCCTCACACATTGTGTTTGTGAGAAGTAAGAGTAGAGGGTTGGGGAAGCTTTTCACATCTCATCAGCAGTCATGATAATGCCACTAGCAATAGATTATTGCTTGTGTATATGTCATAACAGGCCATGATTAGGCAGTGGCCAGACAGATGCTTAAATGTAACATGTTATCACCTTTATAGTGTCATCCAAAGGTAAAACAGTACTTGACAGTGTGGCGTACCATGGTAGATTCAGTAAGCTGCTTTGTCAGGCATGTGGCACTTGCATGAACTATAATCCTGTTATTAGGCAGGGTCGCAATAGCATACCTACAAATGTGAAAATGTACAACTGCACAAAGTAAGGGTCATGCTGCTACATCCTTGTGGTTCACAGCTTCAAACACACTGTTTGCAGGCACTCTTTACAGTGAAGATGTGAATGTGAATGTCTGCTCATGCACAGAAAACTTGTTCAACTTTGCATTCAGTACTTCTTGCAAGTCTACAATGCCTGTCAAGCAACCAGACAGCAAATGGATGTTGTGTGAAATGATATGGGAATATTTTGTTCTCGTAACATGAATGTACAGTATGACATACTTAGGACATGTGGGAGGGACAAACACATTGGCCAAAGGTGGCCACTCCTGTGCAGTAGGCCTCACATCCATGTCATGCAGATGTCCACCATTACACTGTAGAGGGGCAGGCTGCATGAATTGCGGTGAAACTGTCACCTGATATGGATCACTGCCACTGTGGAGCTTGCTAGAGCAACCTTGGGAATCACCTGACAGCCTGACAATGAACATTATATTGTGATGCTTCAACTGTGCTCATAATCACCATTAGGTCAGTACCCTAGTCAAATCCTATGAGCCTTGGAACACAAGGCATAATACAAGCAAAAGTCAAATAATTGGTCTGGTTGCTAACCAAGACAACTATCTGGAAAAGGCTACGACAAGCCTACAGAGCCTTGCATCACATGGGACAATTGTGTGGATCAACAAACAATCTGTGGCCTGCTTCTTATCTTGAGCTTGGTGCTGACATTTTGCTTCTGGTGAAAGAAAAAGAACAGCATCTTTGTACCCCACTAGAGTATGGCCATGGTGAGACCAGCAGTAGCAGTAGCCAAGCGCAGCAATTCAGGTGACACCCCTCTTTTCAGCATTCTTCACAAGGTAATTGTTTGTTTTCAGTTATCACTGCTTGATTAGTGTGTAACTGCAGAATAACTGAGTAAGTACTCCCTCCTTACCTTTACAGGGTCTACTTATTAGTTTCCAACTCCGGTGTTTGGCAGTGCTCTGTACAGACTCAGACACCTTGTGTGACAATTTTCTAGGAAACCATGATGGAATTAACTGTAATACTGAGATGCACACAGGACAATCTGCATGCAGTGACAAGCACTGTCCCCAGAAGTCTCAGTAGTCTGATATTTAAAGCCATGAAAAGAAGTATCATGGAAATGATCATTACAGAGGGTTCCTATTATATAATCGAAGACGCAATCCTTCAAATGCATCTTGATTGAACGTGAAAGGAAGAAACAGCAAAATAGCAAAACAGCATATAAACAATTTCTTTAATCTGGGAAAGAAATCGTTTGGCTGCCTCCATTACTTTGCCATTTTTATCACTATAGTGCGATCTTGGAGTTGATATATTTAAGTAGGGAGGGAGTGGGGAGCACAGTCCCCCCACATCAGGGTGTGTGGGGGGGAAGCCCCCCACTTTATGTAATGTTTTTAAGTTTTTATTTTTATTTTATTTTATTTTTTTTTTGGGAACAGTGATTTTTTTTTTCCCTGGGAAAAAAAAATCGCTGTTGCAAGTGTTCTGGATTGTAAGCTTTCGCTTACATGGGGTTGATAAATCAGCGTTCACTTTTTTAAGCTTTTGCTGATTTAATATAGACCCATTAAAGATGTAGTTCACCTACAGACACTGGATCAAACCCACTTTGGTTTTGTCAAGGACAAATCATGCCGACCCTACCTCGTGGACCTCATTGAGTGGTAAAAAAGCAATGGATGACAGGAATATTATTCATTCCACCTACAGTGGCCTGACAAGGTATTTAACATTATAATGCCATTGGGCACTGTTGACAAACTCTAGAGGTTAGGTACAAATTAGTATGTCAGCTGATGGATAGCCAAGTGGCTGACAGACAGGATCCAGGTAATTAGCATTGGGGAGTCCACCTCTACACTGATGCCAGTCACCAGTGGACTCCCTCACAAATCATTCCTGGAACTGCTCCTTCTAGGCACTTCTTTGCAGTCAGAGCCACTGTCAGTGGTCCCTGGCTGTTATTGAATCCCACACTGACACAAAAGTTATCCAGGATGGGCTGACAAAGACATGCAGTTGCTGTCAGAGCTATAGACTGAATGTAAATGCCAAGAAATGCACAGTACTATCCTTTGGGAAGTCATCCACCCCAGCTAACTATTGTATTGACCGCACACCTCCAACAGTTGATTCAGTAGTCAGGGACTTAAAGACACATAGATAGTGATCTAGCCTTTGACTGACATGGCTCTGTAATATTTGGGAATTTATTCTATTTTGTGCAACCTATAAACAAAGGCATAACATGTAAATCCAAGGAAGTCATTGTTCCACTGTATTCGGCATTCATCAGACCTATCATTGAGTGCAATGCCACCTTTGGTATGTAACTGACCAGGCATATCTGACAACTGTAACATCCACACAGGTTCCACACTAAACCAATACACAGTGTACATAACATGTCCTATGCAGACTGCATCAAGGCCGTAACTGTATTCTGTCTCCTACATGCTTTGGAGGGGAGGTGTATGTCTGCTATAAAGGGTGGTGTCAGACCCCACTGTGTACCTCCTGCATATCCAAAAAAAGACTAGGATGAGAATTACCTGTTCTACAAACCTACACCTTGCCTGTGATATAAATAGAACATGCTGAAGAGATAGGTATGTAACTCAGAGAAAACACTCTGTATGTAGCATGCTCCGTATCCATGGGAAGCAGAGTTCCACCCTAATGCAAATCAAGTGCAAGTTACACAACTGGATGGGGAACAGGACAATCATACTTGGTATAGGACCAATGTCTTTAACGGATACAGGGAAACTGTAGATGGTTCATCTCCCATGCCCCAGGTTATAGATGTCTCAGCTCCCAAAACCCTGCTTACACTTTTCACGGGTATCAGACCATGTCAGAGTTTAGGGCTGCATGGCTAAGCTGAAAGAAGCACTTGTTTTTGTTAGCCTGTTATACACATATTAACCTATGGAGCCATGCACCTATACTGTTTTACCTTTCTGAAGACATTTTTCTTCTGTGCTGACTTTCAATCCTGTGCTCTGACATTGATGGCTTTATTGTAGATGTGAACCCATATGTGTGTCCTACACAATCCTGAAAGTGAAACATAAGCAATTCCATTTCATTGTGTAACTACAGTCATTACAACAGCATTCAACGTAAAGTACACAAATTAATGTGGTATACTCATTATAAATGGCAACATACAATATCTGTGACTATCCAGTGCAAGTAGCATGTCAAAAGCAACAATGGATAATTTAGATAGTCACCCTGTGCATCAGACACATAGCTTAATTTCCCCTGCATCGATGAGAAGGATGACAGGGATGTGGCACAGGTATCATCACTTGCACAGGGTGTTGTGTGGTG
Organism: Protopterus annectens; assembly: GCF_019279795.1. Classification (NCBI taxonomy): domain Eukaryota; kingdom Metazoa; phylum Chordata; order Ceratodontiformes; family Protopteridae; genus Protopterus; species Protopterus annectens. Next base: position 1,108,640,510 of record NC_056725.1, read on the forward strand.
GTTGCAGGAGAGCTAGGCTGACCCAATATGTTGGCAAGTGTGTTTGTGTGTGTGTGTGTGTGTGTGTGTGTGTGTGTGTGTGTGTGTGTGTGTGTGTGTGTGTGTGTGAGTGTGTGTGTGTGTGTGTGTGTGTGTGTGTGTGTGTGAGCCAGGAAGGGAAGCAGGTAAGATGGACCATGTCAATGTGGTGTGTGTGTCTGTTGTTGACCTGAATGTGATAGTGTTGTGTGAGTGACTGCGTGAACAGAGCCAAACTCAGTGCTAGCCCTACATGTCTGTATGTTGGACAGCTTTGAGATGTGTATAGTAGAGCTGACAGTTAATCATCTCTACCCCTGAACATGAGAACTGGCTCTGCCAGGAGTTGCATTGGCACCTCCATGCCCAAGGCCAGATGCAGGGCTACTAGATGAGGGTGACTGCAGTCTGTTAGGAATGTGTCCTCCATGGAAACACCCAGGACTATGAGCCCATGGCCTGCCACGTCTTGGTGTGGACAGCAGCACACTCCCCTCTGGAGTGCTGGATGTACTGCCATTACAGGACTGTGATTGTGCATGACCACATGGACTCTCAGCATATGTTATTGCTGACCTAAGTCCATGAGGACAATGCTCAACTCCAACCAGACGTTCTGTCACAGAAAATGTGCATTCCAAGACAGTGTGAGATCTGTCTCAGACCATCGTCTTTCCACTGTGTCAGTCAACTGATCCAGGGTATCAGCAATGTGTTGGAGGCAGTCATGGATGTCAGACTGTGCTGCATGCATAACCCTGAGCATTCATCTGGAGTTTCTTTCTGAACATGTCTGTGCCTCCATAATGGCTCTAAACATACATAGAGTGATACATGATGAGACATGTGCAACAGGTGGTGGAGGGACAGCAGGCCTCCTATGAGCACACCTATCAGTCTGTCTGTGTGGAACATCACCAACTGTTTGGTTATGACTAGTGTCAATAGTCACTGCAGACACAATAGACACACTTCCTTGTTCAATGTCTCCACACACGGACTGTCCAATATCTGTGGTCTCAGGGGACTGGGTATGCATAGGAATACCATCTGTGTATGGTGATAAAAAGGGCAGAAAATTGATATAAACCTCTTTGACAGAGTCAGCCTCTACAACCCCCAGCTGTGCCTTACTTGGCCACCATCATCATCAGCATCTGAAGGTACACTGACATCTGGTTGTGAAGGGGACAAAGACCAACCTCTGAGGTCACCTGTGATACAAAGGAAAAAGCATTGCATTAATACCTGCACTACAATGCTCTGCAGTACTATGGTGCTATATATGTTAAGCTGTATACACTGCTGTTACTATTACAGACTTGTATAACCCACAATCTCATATAGTAGAACATGAGGACATTATTTTCTAACCTAAATCTGTAATGATTTGAAAATAATCTTTAAACTAGTATCTCATGAACAAAATATAAATTGCACAGTTTACAGTTATGGCAATCTGTAATGTCTCTGACAATACTATGAAATCAATCACTGTGGTCACACCTACAAGGCAGAGGTGTGACCCTAAACTGTGTACAGTCAGAAAAGATCTGTACATTTGGCAATCATGCAGACAGTACAGCAATTCAGTCAGCAGGCCTGGGATGACACTTTAGTTAATGCCTTTAAGTAAATCTCTGACAAAGCTGTTTTGTGCTTACTAGCAGCAGGAGCATGGCCTCTTCTTATCCTGATGGTCCACTCCTGAAAAAAATATGAGTGAGACGTAATGTAAACAGCACCAGATGTTACAGTATAATATTGGCAATACGACCAAATATCTCCCATTTACAGTAGCTGCTATGTTAACAGGTATGTGAGTCACAATCTGTGCATGAGGTTAAAACTGCAGCTAACCTCCTTCCCCATACCCCAAAAAACACCTGACACCCACGTAAAACTATGTACACCCTGAGGCGCTAAATGCTATAGTATTCCAATGCTGATCCAACTAAGCATACCTGAAAGCTTATCTTGAGTGGAAATGGTGGCACTGACATCCACGACATATTGGGTGATGGATACTTAAGAACTGTCCTGCGTTGCAAAGTTTGCCAATAATTCTTCTGTAGCTGACAGACATTGTTCTGCTGCAGGCTCACCACCAGTGACCTGATGATCCCTGGCCACATCTGCTGCCTGTCTGCATGCTGAGTGGATCATATCTGTGGCAAGGTGTCACACCTGCTCATATGCGTGATTCTGGTGATCAACAGCATTTATGTTATGCTGCGCCAGTTCATCTCCAAGGCTGAACATTCTTGCCTATTTGTCCTTTCCCTGGACAGCAGGACTTGGTAGTGTTGTCACAAGGCTTCAATGATGAGGTTGTTTTCTGCCTCAGTGAAAGATGGTCCACATCTGTCATGCATGATATCTCCTGAAATACAAATAAATAAGAACATATATTAGGATCACATACCTGGGAGTACAGTATGTAGAGACACAGCAATAAAGGAAGACTATCCTGGTGGGAGGGTGACCTAATGGTTAAGGTGTTTGCTTTACAAACACAAGGTGCAGGGTTTGAGTCTCACAAGGGATAATTGGCTAGGCTTAAAATGGCTCGCAAGGGCAGTTAGCTTAGTACTAATCTATGAACCTATGAACCTAATCAGTATTCTCTGCTTGATTACACATCTTATATTCAACAGTGTGCCAGACAGACAAAGGGTGTGGACACAATTAGGATAGTAACAATAGTGCCCTACTCCTGTTTGGGCCATGACAGACAATCACATATGATCACAGACCCAACACAGGAGTCCACTGTAGTAAAAACATAGCAGGAACCCCATGGCATAACATATGTATAAAGAGCAATACCAACCAAATAGCAGTGTGATACTGCAACTGCTAACAAAGGAAGTCTCCATGAGACCTGTGTACCTAGTTAACATACAGCATTATACCCTTGCTGTACTCTACATCCTCTGTAGGTGTAACACAGCTGCAGATGAAAGGCATGTCATCAGTACAGTTCTAAGAAAGGCTTACTGATGTAATCCCCATTCCCCATAACTATATTCAAACATGGGGGGTGTAGGGGTCGAATGCCCCCACTTGCATGGTTTTAACTTGCCTTTGTTTTTTGTTTTTGTTTCCTGGTGGCCAACTGGTTGGTTTCCCCATAAAAAAATATTGGTGATTCATTGCTTCAAGTTATTAAGTTTTCACTGATGTCATCTAGCATTTTTCAGCTTCAAGAAAGTGTAATTTCGATTAAACAAAGTAGAACTGTGTGTGTGTGTGTGTGTGTGTGTGTATATATAAATATATATATATATATATATATATATATATATATATATATATACATATATGTATATATAACACACACACACACACACACACACACACACACACACACACACACACACACACACACACACACACACACAGGCACGCACACACACACACACACACACACACACACACACACACACACACATGTACATATATCTATGTATCTATCTACATTATATATATATATATATATATATATATATATAAAACATCATTAATTGCACTTGTATGTCAGAGTTGCTTAGAGATTTTAAAATATTTACATCTCCTATTTTTTACCTTGTTTGGGTTTACAATTGTATATATTTTATTATCTATACTTAGTATTTGCCTGCATGACCTGAGTCATAGGTTCATAGGTTCATAGGTAGGTACTAGGCTATCGGCCCTAGGGCCTATACAAGCCCAGCCAAAAAGGTACCCTGGCTTTTGCCACCCAAGAAAATTATTTTCCTGTGCCACTGTCGAGCAGAGTCACAGAAGTGATCCCCAGGGTGAATTTCCTATTTCCCATCCAACCATCAAGATTTTTCTTGAAGATGAGGAGCTTTGTTTGATATAGATAGGTAGTTTATTCCAGAGTATGGGAAGTCTCTGGGACAGGAATCTATCCCTCCAGCATGTTCTGTTTATTGTGGTGACAAGGTTTAGGTCCCTAGAGCAGGACTGGGACTTCTTTAAGTGGAGCATGTCCAACAGCTCTGGGTTTGACATAGCTTTGTATGTTAGGCAGAGATCACCTCTGAGTAGGCGATATGCGATGGAGTAAAGCTGGAGTTTTTTGAGACAGTCTGCGTAGGGCATCTGTTTGAAGCCGGTAATCCTCTTTGTGAGGTATTTCTGTGTCCTTTCCAGTTGTTGTAGATGTCTTGTGAGGTACATACCAAAAGGGGCATTGTGCTCTATAATGGGTCTAATGAGTGATGAGTAGAGGGGAACAATGACCTCTTTTTTTCTGGATGAGAAACCTTTTGTGATGAGGTGTGGCATGTAAAAGGATTTCCTGACTACTGTGGCGATGTGATTATCAAAGGAGAGACTACTGTCCACCTGTGTCCCAAGGTCTCTTATCACACTTTCTGTGTTAAGTATACTACCGCCTATGTTGTAGTTCATGGGCACAGAGTTTTTACCAAAGGGGATGACAATGCACTTTTTGGCACTAAGCTTGTAGCCATGGCTTTAACACCAGGCATCTGTCTCAGTGAGGCCCTTTTGTAGGATGTCCACATCTTTAGGAGTTTTGATTATGGCTCCTAGTTTGCAGTCATCTGCGAACTTCATTAGCCAAAGACCTTCTGTGTTAGCCTGTACTTCAGAGAAGTAGATACCAAACAGGAGAGGACTCAGGACTGAACCCTGTGGTACTCCACTTGCCACTGGTCTGAAGTCGGATTTGGAGTCTGCTACTTTCACATGGTTTCATGGTTGAAATTGATCCCTGGTCACTTAACTGGTTAACAAATATTTAGTCAATAAATAACTAAACTAATTAATAAATAAGTATAATTACTTTTTTTGAAAGCTCCTTACCTTTTCTTTCTTGGCAGATATTTTTAAACACTCATTAAATTTTCACTTAAGGCATAGGCAGACATGCATTAATAGAAAGGATAATAAAAATATATTAACATATTTGTCTTGTTCATGCATTTTTATTAAATATATATATTAAATTATATTAAATATATATATATATATATATATATATATATATATATATATATATAATACAGTGTTCCTGATAAATTACATCTCAGTTGAACACTGTCTCAGAAAGCGCTCATCTGCCTAACTGAACTGAATAAAGGATTGACCGGAATGAATTGTCTCCAGACTTCTTTCTTTTTTTTTGACCAAATCTACCTGCTTGACAATTCTCTAGCAAGTAACTTTGTACCCTAGTGGTCAGACAAGAGGAATACCTTTGCTTCACCACAGAAGCTAACGTGGCACCAGTAACAGAATTTCACAAAAGAAAAGGGTTCTGTAGTGATACTTCTAATCCAAGAAATGACTAGATCCTATGGCCCTTACAAGTAACCGTAGGATTTTGTGCTTTACTTTTTTTTACCTCCTCTAGCCACAAGCAAGGAGGTTGCCAGCACATTAATTATTATGAGAGCATGTTATTTGGGATTATTGTACATTAAATATTTGTTTTCTTTCTTTTTAGCAATTATTCACTTCGTTCTCTCTGTAGTTGCTCAGAAAACCTTCTGTCTTATTACTGTTAGCTAATACTATTAACTGTATTACTTGCAGTGTTAATAATTAAAATTATTTGCCAGTGGTAACCATCTAAATAGTCATTTTTATGCTGTTCTAATTACTATATACAACATGGCTGTTTAGTCATTATTATATGTTTAATGTGTTGGTTGCAGAAGCCCTTATAAGTTTGTTCTTTTTGTCAGTTGTGGTTGATGTTTTAGATAATTATGATAACAAAAGAAAAAAAATGCAAAAAAAAAACAAAAAAAACTTCAGTTTGGCTTAAGTAATTTCATCTAGATAAAAAAATATATAGAAATTTTCCTTTACTTATCAGACTCATTTTTGAATATTTTCCATCTTTGGCGAGTAGTTGTCTAGCCACACCACTTAATTTGAGAGTCCTCAGAGATATGTAATTAAAAACATCAACGGCTTCAAGACCATTGGTTACCGAGAAAGAATCGCTTAGTCTCTTATAGGCTCCTACATGCTGTTCTTTATCCAGCTTCTTAAGCCATAAAATGCATGACCACCCATGGTGTCCTCCTCCTTTGCTGATGAAATGGTTCCTCAAATACCTTGCTGAAGGACCTTAACGTTTGGCAGATATCTAAGGCATTTCAGTGTGATAACTTCACATCTGAAGGCATCCCCACCTCTGGGACAAGATCCCACTATAAATCAGATACTGACCTTGATGGTAAAACTAGATAATGGCTTTATGTTCTCTCCTGGTTTGTCTTATACTGCCTGAGAGCTTAGAGGAAACTTCTGAAAATTGTTTATTGACCTGGTCTGTAATGGTGTGTAGATTGATTGCCTAGTACTTAATTCCAAAACCTGCAAACCACTAAATATCTAGTCAGGTTGCTTATGAACTTGTTCTCATTTGGAACAAACAAGTTTTGAAAATACATCTTGACAAACTGGATAACTGACAAAAAAACAGACACGGGCTGGAACAAAGTTTTGAAAACAGATGATGGAGACAGTCATTTGCATAACTATTTTAAATTACAATCATTTTATTTTTATTTTTTTTGGTCTTCCGGTAATATAGGTAATTGTAATTGGTCAGCAGCCACTATAGAAATGTGCTTGAATTTGTAAAATAAAGAGTGACATTCTAATGAGATAATTAGATTTTGTACAGTCTGGGATGGAACTTATACTGGGGGTACATCATTTTTGTCTGACAGCAGAGATGATAAGCTGAATAACAAATAAATAGGAAAGTATATTTTAGAGGGCATTGGCATTCTAAGGGCCCTGCAGGGCTTAGAATCACCTGGTAATATGGAATTATTGGAAGATATTTGTTGTACACCATCTTATTTTGTTGGAACAGGACCAGAAAAATTAATAAATGGTAGATAAAAATATATAGCTTATTACGCTTAGCTATTAAGGGACTGAATACAGGGTAAAAATCCTTCCATTTCCATTTACCTACTGTGTAACTGAAGTCACTTAAACAGAAGGTGTGCCAAGATTGCCTCCGAAAATGGACATTTGTGTCCATTTGTCTTACATGGCTGACAAATTGATAAATAAATAAATACAATAAAATAAACCAATAAAAATAAGAAAATATCATGGTAATGTGGGCATTCATATGGTTCCAAGTGGTGTATTTATAGGTTTCCATTTTTAGCCTGATCAGATATATTTTGTAAGATAGTACTAAGCATGGAGCAAGCCAAAAGTGAGCATTGTGCTTGACAAGAAGCAGAGTGCTTTGTACAATATATTTTCTTGAAAGGATTGAAGTTAAGAGTTTGTATTGTTTTAATTTAGGCATGAGTATGTATTTTGGTTTGAACCAAGTTTCAGTGATGTCAACTAAATCTTCTTTATCTTTCGGCTTTTCCCGGTTAGGGGTCACCACAGTGGGTCACCTGTCTGCTCATGATTGGCAGTGAAGCTTTATGATGTTGAGTTGCCAGCCCTGCACCCAACCTTCCACAGAAGGTATGCACAGGGCCAATTTAGAGTTTCCAATCCACCTATAGCATGTCTTTTTGAGGAAACTGGAGCACCCGGAGGAAACCCACATGACCACAGGGAGGACATGCAGACTCCATACAGAAGGCACCCCAGCTGAGGATCAAACCAGAGAACCTCTTGCTGTGAGGCAGCAACACTAACCGCTGCACCACCATGGCCACCCTGATGTCGGCATAATCAAAAAATGAAAAACATTCAGATATTCAAAATGACTACATTTGTTTCTCTAATTAGTTGTGCTGATATATGCAAACTTTAGTCTTTTAAATGGCCATAATTTATTGTCCAAATCCAGTTCAGGTCCAGTGTTAACTTCAATGCCTCTTGCAAGGAGAAATAAAAGAATGCCATATGAAGTTTATTGAGGGATAAATTACAGTTGCCATATCAAGCAACGTTTTCACTATGGCCTATTTGTTGCAGTTTGATAAAAATGGAAGAAAAAGGTTTTGGTTTGTCCCTCCAAACAACACATTACTGTTCCCTATATGCGAGGTCTACTACAGGTCTTCACATGCTAGCAGCTCATGCACAATTGGATACTGCATGTGCAGAAAAGCGAGTACTTGAAATCCCACTAGCCTGAACTCACATTTCTATGTAGATCTCCAAACAACCCACCCTATAAAACTAAATAGCCCCATCAGAGATGTAACTCTAACCCTAAAACTCCTATCCAGTTCCCAACCCAAGTCCTCAGTCCCCTACTCTAAAACTCGACCACCTTCCCTAACCCTAAAGTCCCTGATCTCACCACATGCACTCAAGTCACTCCACAACAACTACAAATATGACTCTGTCACTGTCCATGTTGGAGTGAATGACTTGAGACGTATCTCCCTGGACTACATGAAAAGAGACATGGAAGAGCTCTCAGATCATGTGGCCCAGGCAGGTATGACCCTAGCCCTGAGTAGCATCCTGCCTTTGCCCAGAATGATACCACAATATAAGGACAAAATGATTGACTTCAACAATTGGCTAAGCTTCTGGTGTCATTCAAAGGGGATCCAGTATCTGTCTGCCTGGGACGACATGATCGACAGACCACGATGCTTTGCCAGAGATGCACTGCACCTGTTGCCCTTGGATTCAGGTTACTGGCTAAGGCTCTTGCCACCCCTATAGTGCCTTTTTTAGGCAAAGTACAAAGGACAAAACCACCACCGTAACAGGTACAAGCATGCAAAATCTGAAGGTAATGCTACTCAATGCTAGAAGTCTAACCCTCAAAATGCACTCACTCGAGGCACTCCTAAAAATGGAGAACATCGATATCTGTACAGTAACTGAGACCTGGTTCAAGGCTTCAGAGAGCACCCCTGCAATACCAGGCTACAACTCGTACCACACTTTTTGGCCACCAAACCAGGATCGAAACACTAAAGGTGGAGGAGTGTCAATATTCACCAAGGATATTCACACCACCAGGCTAGTTGCCCAACACAATGCATCTGAAATTCTCCAGGTGCAACTAACACTAGGTAAGAGTGCAATCCAAACTGTAGCTTGCTACAGATCCCCCACCTTGCCCCAAGATTCTCACTACACCTTTCTAAACATACTGGAAAATATTAAGATAGAACCAAACACCCTAATACAGGGGGATGTTAACTACCCTGCCATTAACTGGGAAAACTACTCGTGTACCAACACCTGTACCCAGTGGTTCTTGGAATTCATAAATTCCAACGCCCTGGATCAACTAATCCTTAGTCCCACCAGGGGCTCCAATATCCTAGACCTGGTCATTACCAACATGGGAAATCAATGCTCCACACTTATGGTCACCCCCTCGTTAGTCAGGTCTGACCATAAGCTAATCACCCTTAACATCTACTTCCCACCCCAGTAAGGAAACCTCCAAAAAAACTTCTCCAAAGCCAACTTCATGCTACTCAAGTCAGAAGTGACAAACTTCATGACACCCATGCAGACGGGAACTGAAAGTTCAACTGCTGAATCCTACACTAAGGCACTGGATGAGCACATCCACTCATGCATGAATCGTGCCATCCCAAATAGAACCAAGATGCTCTCATCCAAAAAAAGGAAGCCAATCTGGTGGTCCCCTGCCATAAACAAACTTTACAACAAAAAGAAGAAACTGTTGCAGAAAAGAGGAAAATCCCAGGATGCAAAAAACTCCCTTACCAGCCTCAGTAAGAAACTGAGATCCCTCATAAAATCCTCCAAAGCTAGTTACGAAAATAAAATTGCCAAAGATTCCAAAGACAACCACAAGGCATTCTATAACTATGTCAAGAATTTAAATGGCAATGCTCAGATCTGCTCTGAGCTAAAACAGAAAGGCATTAAATAGACTGATCCCAAGGATATTGCCAATATCATGGCAGATCGATTCAGTGCCAACTTCACCCTCCTCTCACCTCCTAAATGGCCCATCTCAAAAGAATACAGCATCCATGGGACCAGATGACATCCCTGGCTGTGTAATACATGAACTACAATATGAACTGGCACCTCACCTAAGTGTCATGTTTAATCATAGCCTCACCTCAGGTTTCATGCCCACTGAGTGGTGTGGAGCTACAGTTATCCCACTCCACAACGGGGGATCCACCTTGGATCCCGGAAACTACCATCCCATCAGTCTGACAAGCCTTATCTGCAAGGCCATGGAGCGTATTATCATGGAACTTATAAACAAAGACGTTGGCAACCTTCAAACACTGGACCCCACACAGTTTGGGTTCATGAAGGGCCGATCTTCTCTCCTGAACCTGTTTGACTTCTTCGAATCAGTCTCCAAAGCCATGGACAAGGGTAAGGTGGTTCACACAGCCTATCTAGATCTTGCCAAGGCCTTTGACACCATCCCCCTCTCTGGAATCATAGATAAACTTACTAAGCTGGGCATTAATCTCTACATCACCTAATGGGTTGCTAAGTGGCTTACTGACAGAACCCACACTGTAAAAGTAGCTGACTCCAAATCCAGCTCCAGACAAGTAACAAGTGGAGTACCTCAGGGTTCAGTCCTGGGACCGCTCTTGTTTGGCATCTACTTCTCTGAAGTACAGGCCAACACTAAGGGACTCTGGCTAACAAAGTTCACAGATGACTGCAAACTGGGGGCCATTATTGAATCCCCAAATGATGTGGATACTCTACAAAAGGGCCTTACAGAAACAGATGCTTAGTGCCAGAGCCATGGGCTCAAGCTCAATGCCAAGAAATGTATAGTTATTCCCTTTGGGAAAAAACATGTACCCATGAATTACCATATAGGTGGCAGTACACTAAACACTGAAAGTCTGATAAGAGACTTAGGGACACAGGTGGACAGTGGTCTCACCTTCGATAACTACATCGCCACAACAGTCATGAAATCCTTCTGTGTGGCACACATCATCACTAAGGGCTTTTCATCCAGAAAAAAGGAGGTAATTGTCCCACTGTACTCATCCATCATTAGACCCATTATAGAATACAACACCCCATTTGGTATGTACCTCTCAAGACATCTACAACAACTGGAAAGGTCGCAGAAGTACCTCACTAAAAGAATCACAGGCCTAAAGTAGATACCCTACGCTAACTGCCTTAAAAAACTTCAGCTATCCTCTGTCACATATCGTCTACTCAGAGGTGATCTCTGCTTAACATACAAGGCCATGTCAAACCCAGAGCTGTTGGACATGCTACACTTAAAAACATCCCAGTCCCTCAGAGCCACATGCTCCAGGGATCTAAACCTTGTCATCACAATAAGCAAAACATGCTGGAGGGATAGGTTCCTTACCCATAGACTCCCCAGACTCTGGAATAGATTGCCCATACATGTCAAGCAGAGTGCCTCTTTGGCCCTCTTCAAACGGAACCTTGACAATTGGATGGGAGAAAGGAAATTCACCCGGGGATCACGTCAGTTGCCTTGCTAGACAGGGGTCCAGGGAAGTAAATAGTGTGGGAAGAAATAGCTAGGGAATTGTTATGGCTAGGCTTGTATAGACCATAGGGCTGATAGCCTAGTACCAACCTATGAACCTATGAACCTGAACCTAAAACTCAAACCTTCGTCTCTAAATCTAAATTTCCAGTTCAATTCCTTGCCCCAAAACTGTCCTTCCAGATCCCCACCTCTAAGCTTCTTTCCCACACCCTAAGCCAAAAGCTGCTTTCCCACTTCCTAACCTTAAAGGTTGCTACCTGCTCACTAACCCTAAAAAAATAAATAAATAACCTTCCTTTCCTTTACCCTAAAATTTTCATAATGCTCTCTAACTCTAAAATCCTACTCATGTTTCCTTCCCAGAGATGCATGCCCATACTCTTACTTGATATCAAGCAAGATGGTCTGCATAAGCAACAAGATACTCAAGTCCCTGGCTATGAGACCATGGTTTTCATGCACTTGGGATGTGAGCACTTGTATACCTTCTCTTCAGTCATAGCTCATATTTTATTGGTGCAAGGTGGGTGGGTCAAGTCCTGTGTCAGCATATTTTGAATGCTAAAATCTAATATGTTGAAAATTGATTAATTACAATAAAAAATGAACTAATAGGCACCTGCAGAGTTTGGCAGCAAAATATTTGTAATATCACTAGCCTCTGAAGCTGGGTTACTCAGCTTCATGTAATGGAGATATTGAGAAAGAGAATGCTATTTTATGAAAATAAAATAATACTGCAGTAATGTTAGAAGAGTTTTAAATGTGTCAAGAGCAAATATGCAATACATGAGTCACATAAAATAACCAAAGATATGAAGGGGGAAACAGTATCTTAAGTAAATGAAGCAAGCCAGGTAAAGAAACATGTTATGGTGCAAGGTCAGTGAAGATAAATGCTGAGGTCAGAAATGAGATCAAGAAAGAGAAAAAAAGGAAAGAAAAGAAAGGAAAAGAAAACAGACAGTGACACAGCTAATAGTCTAATGTGATTGTCCGTTAAAGTCTCTTAGAATCTTAAATCTTGAATGTAACAAAATGTTATTCTTTATGGGTAATTTGTTTGCTTATCTGCACATATTCATATATGATGACCATCAATGTTTTACTAGGCACATTTTATTTTCTTTCTAAAATTCTAAACTATTTCCAAATTAATTTAGGGTGTAAGAGACTATATTTCAGGTTCTCAAATGGCAGATACCTATTTAACATCTCAGCATGATAATAACAATGCAAACATTTTCTCAATGAAAAAAGTAGAGTAAGGTGGGCTGTTTGCATTAGTCAAAGCCACTTCAAACCACGGAAAACTCAACAGTCGATGTGGACAATGCAAAATTGCATTCAGTGTCTCCTTTTCAGATAAATCTATTATGTTTTCATTGAATACATCTAGAATTCTTAAACACCCAGACACAAAGACACACATACTGTCAGCAAATAAAGCATGGATCATAAGCAGATGCCAAGCATTTTGTAATGAATTTAGCATTTTAGGTGTAGGTACAGCAGCAAAGCAACACACAATTCACTTCCAATGTCTCATACACACATTTCCAGTCACAGCTGGTCATCTCAGCTTCGATTTACTTATAAACTCTGTTCACTGCTTTGGACAATCCATTCAAATACTAACCATTGACAAGCAAACCAGTAACCTTTAGGTGAAATTCTATTTCTATCTGACTTTACGTTAGACTGCTGTATGCGTATTAAAATATATTAACTGTGTTCTCTTAAGACTAGATTTATAGTGTTATTACCTCAGCAAATAATAAATGTATTGTCTATGAATCACAAAACCATTTGCTGTTGCAAAGAAGCACAGTGAACATCCTTTATGCATGACACAGCCTAAAAGCATCAGGTCACTCACTGACTTTCAGCAGCAGCAGCTCAGGACTGTCAAGCCTGTTGTACAAAGGGGGTGCGGATGAGGATACAGGCAACTGTTAAAGGAGAATCAGACCTGACAGATAACAGACAAAGCATAAATCAGTAGCCAAAACTAAGAAAACTAAGGAGTTTGTGATGAAGAGCATGCCATCTGCATCTCTAGCCATATTGGCAGCACATTCAAGACATTGCCAACATACTGTGATAAGCCAATTCTTTTCAATGATTAATATACGTATTAGCATACTATGAGAAGCCAATTCTTCTCACCAATTGATATGCCTATTACATACTATGATAAGCCAATTCTCTCAGTGATTGATATACTTATTAAGATACTATAAGCCAATTCTTCTCAATGACTGATATACGTATTAACATACTATGATAAGCCAATTATTCTCAATGATTAATATACATATTAGCATACTATGATAAGCCAATTCTCTCAGTGATTGATATGCCTATTAGCATGCTATGATAAGCCAATTCTCTCAGTGACTGATATATTTATTAAGATACTATAAGCCAATTCTTCTCAATGACTGATATACGTATTAACATACTATGATAAGCCAAATCTTCTCCGTCACTGATATACATATTAACATACTATGATAAGTCAATTCTTCTCAATGATCGATGTACGTATTAACATACTATGATAAGCCAATTCTTCTCAATGACTGATGTACGTATTAACATACTATGATAACCCAATTCTTCTCAATGATTGATATGCGTATTAGCATACTATGATAAGCCAATTCTTATCAATGATTGATATACATATTAACATACTATGATAAGCCAATTCTTCTCAGTGATTGATATATGTATTAACATACAATGATAAGCCAGTTCATCTCAATGATTGATATACGTATTACAGGGAAAAGTTCAGTAATGGCAAAACCTACTGGAGCTGCCATCTCAAGTGTACTGCAAATGATAGGATCAGAAACATAAAAGAACACAGTATGTGTGGGGGTGGAGCTGAAAAGGACAACAGGATATCATCATCTTTGATTGTCAGGGATGTTGAATGGGTAACATTCATGGGCTGTCTCAAAATAGAAGCTATCTTCAATTTAACACAACTATCATACAGTGTACATCAGGAACACTGAAGAAGTCTCAAATGCACCTTACTGATAGACATATATTGCACCTGGTAATAAAACAGGGGATGAGAAAAGAGTGTCAGCAGAAGGACCATCTCAACCCAAGCCACCATTATGTACCAAGACATATCCCTGCAACAAGACAGCTTGATCTTCAAGTGTATTATGACTGAGGATGAAAATATGGTTATGTGCTGCTGACCATTGATGACAGGTTGTTCCAACTGATCTGAATCATCCATATGGATGATGAATGGAATGTTTATGATTCTATTTGTGCCATGTCAACAGCCCATACATGGTAAATGGATACACAGCCTGAAAGTAGAAACATCCTCCTTACATATACTCTCATGAGCACCTAGGCGCAGAGTATATATGAGGACATCCATGGATCTTTGATGAGCGGACTATAGGAGTATAACAAGCAGATGAGTACTACATGCCTACTGAAGTGTTTTTCCATGAGTACAACTCATTTTTAGTCTTGGTCAAACTGCATGAAACAAAGTGCAGAAGTGTGACCTCATCATGAAAATAGAATGCATTTTGAATGGCATTTGGGGGAAACAAAGATGGCTGCCATGGATTTTTTTCTTTTTGCTTCCAGATGATATTCCAGCTGCATACCATAGGCCATGATAAAATACATTTGATATTACCAATTACCTGATCATCTGATTTATGAAACATATATTACACAATGTCCAGAATGGCATGCAGCACAGGAATAAAAACATCATTGACTACCCCCCTTTTTCCACATACCTTTTGGTCAGTCCAGTGTATCACCATAGTTCATCCTCTCCTTTCTCAAAATAAAGTACAGGGGTTGCATCACTTGGTCTATGTTATAACATCGATGTCTAAAAACTTTGAATGTTATAATATCGAACCCAGTAGAGCGAACACTTGAAATAGCGAAGCTGCAGAACACCAAATACTTTCCTAGGGAAAGTATTTAGTGGGCCGTTTCTACAGCTTCACTATTTCCTCAACTGTGGAGCAAAGGTTACGGACTGGGTTAAGGTAAGTGTGCGAAAGAAGGTGAGTGTGTGATTGGGCATGGGTTAGGTGAGTTAGGGTTAGGGCACGGGTCAGGTAAATGAGCAATTGTGTGGACATGAGGGTTAGGGTGGGGTAGGTGAGTTAGGGTTAGGGAGCGGGTAAGGTGAGTTTGCTATAGTTAGGGACCTTAGGGTTAGGGTTGGGTTAAGGTAAGTGGGTAGCTAGTGGTGTATGTCTGGTTTAGTGTAGGGTTTTGTGAAGTGTATGTGTGTGGATTATTTATTTTGGTGTGCTTGACCTGTGTGCATGTTTGTCGGAACAGCAAATGTTTTCCCTGGGTAAAAATCACTATTCTGACTGTTCAGTTTTCTGGTGTTTCGATTGAATGGGTTCGATATTATAACATTCAAAGTTTTTAGACTTCAATGTTATAATATAGACCCGCATCACTACCATCTGTCACTACTCAAGTTGTGCTGACTGTGATGTCCCTCCTCTGGGCCAGTGATCAAGGAGCCTCAATCCTCACCACTGACACTGATGGGGAATGTTCACTAAGAAAAAAAATAGACACATACAGTATTTTCAGATGCAGCCTTTTGTACAAAGTACAATTTCCCTTAAGAGCGCACAGAGAATCTACACTCCAGTCCTGGGGCTGGGTTACCTCTCCAGGCCCCAAATAAGGCCCCACACTGACACAGCTAGAGTGCTGAGTTCTTAGCTGGGTGTTCCAAGCCAAGTCCTTTATCACTCTCTCTGTGAAATTAGTGCTCTCACTGTCCTTGTTCAAAGTAATAGCTAGCACACATACTCTCTTTGAGATTTGATTTTCACACACACACACACACACACACACACACACCCACACACACACACACACACACACACACGCACACATACACACACACACACGCACACACGCACACACATGCACACACACCTTGGAAAGGCTGGCACAGCATACCCACTTTGCGATCTCCACCCAGACTATAAGGTAGATGCATTGCCACCAGAACACCCCAAAGCCAGCTACTCTAAGGCTGTTACCTGGGTACCAAATTACTCTTAGTAAAATTAATACTTATACAAATGGTAGCATTTCTAAGCAGCAAGACTTTCAGGAATGTGAAGCCACAGTACCACATAATAAATGTATGTACTCTCAAAGGTTAAACTATTTTCTAAATGACCAGCCATAATGAAAGGTATAGATATATTTTATAATAAATAATAAAATAGAAAACATGAAAACACTGAATATCTATTTGCAATAAACACCAGAGTTTCAATCACAGGAAATATATATTAAAAAACAACACAGATGGAAAGACTCAGACAGATACAGAAAAAAAGAACTTTTAGCTGACTGAATAATTAATATTCCCCTAGTTATTTACTAAAGCAGGGCAAGATAAGGGTGAATGGGTGTCTTGTTAGGTTGTGAAAAACAGAGTACATATATCATACCTCTCACTAGTATCTAAATACAATTTCAGTGCTGGCTACAGGATGATATCACATCAGGTCACTTGACTTTGTGTTTCCCACACTTCCCCCTCACTAAATGCTGAGCCAGGATTTGGCATAGATGTGTCACAATATACACATAGAACTTTAGCTAAGGATTTATTACAGCATTTGGAAACTATAATAAAATTCCAGTCTTTCTACCCCACCGACATTGCATCTCTGGCTGCATTCAGACATGTGAGATATAATCATTATGGCCTAAATTTAGTCATTTAATCTCAGGCTATTTTTTTAAGGTTAGCTGGGCTGAGATTAACCGCTTCCTGTCTAGTATCCTCTGTTGAAATATGTTTCAGCAGTTGCAACAATAAAGTCTGACATACATGTATACTTATTTTCTGTCCAGCAGGACCCACCATTGATACATTTTTCACACAAGCATCTGTACAAATCAGTTTTATATTCAAATGACATATAATTCTTTACAAAACTCTAGCTAGATATGCTGGCATATGTTGCACATGCATTGCCCTACTCCCCCTAGCACATCTGGTACTATGTCACAGTATCACATCTCTCCCTCTTTTGAAGACTCAAGCTGTGTTTAAAAAAAATGGCTAGTTTCTCAAGTGACCCTGGAGAAACATTGCTTGCAGTGGTGGCTGGTGACTTCAAATTAAAAGGGGGGCTGTAGGAGACAGCTGAATGGGTGAGGCCAATGAGAAGTGGTGTGACCAACTAGAAAGGAGTGGAGCTATGCTCAAGACCTCAACAACTGGACTTTTAATTAAATGCACTGCCCTGGGTTCCAAACCGTCATTACAAGAGTCCAATCAAGACAAAATGAAGTGTAGAAGAAAAAAATATTTCAATGCATTGGCTACATGACAACTTACTTAATATCTAGATGGAAACACAAAGGTTGTGAGGCATGAAAAAATAAATTACTTTTTAAATACATTACTGGAATGTCAGTCAAAATCAAGTATAAAAAACAAGCAGCACTCAACTCAATCCACTTCTCCTTGCACTGCAGTTCTAATTGTAATTTATATTCAGCTTTATAAAATTACCAAGTAACATGAAAGTAGCAATTTCTGTGATACCTCCACTTGTAAAAATGTTTCTTATCCAAAAAAAGACCTGCTGCCTGACAACAACTATCTACTTGTTTCATGGGGAAGACATGATCAAAGTAAAAAATGAACAGCAAACAAGAAACAAGCTCATGATAAATTGCTTAAAGGATTACTGCACAAGTTTTGGACCACACATGATAGATTGGCATTCTGTTTAGTTTATGGGTAAAGCCTGCAAAGAGGACTGCAAGTTTCCAACAAATGTAATGAGCTTCTGAAAATACTGTAATCCTGTCCTTTATTACAAATACTGTCATATGCATTTCAATACCTAAGGCTTATACGCTATCTAGTTATATAAATATTCTCTGCATGGCAACAAGAAAAAGGCTTTTAATGTTGGTAATTCTTTAACAGTATACTTATTAAAACTTACTTGCATCTTACAATCTCCAACAAACTTACATGATGGTCATTAAAACATTGCTACTTAAACACAAAGCAACAGGACACTGCAACAGCATGCATTTTCTTTATAGTAAGAAGCATAAATCAACAGTATAAAATATGACAGAAAACCAAAACATTCTCAAGGACAGATGAAAAGTCACTTTCATACTTGTTTCTACCTTGCATAGGGGAATACTCTGCACACTTACAATGCATAACTGCTCCTTGCCTTGCTTGGACACATCCAGAGTCACTACATGGGGGAGTGGGGTGCAACAAGTATGTCACAATCTGAAATGTCTCTGGCTGATGGTGATGGTTCTGACACTCATACCTCTCACCTCAGAGCAAAAAAATCTGGACAAAGCCATACATAGAAGTGGGACACAGGCCCGAAAATAAGGACAATTTATTTTAAATATTGCTCTTATAAACTTAGAAAGGTAATAGACTAGTAGTAGGTCTTGCATTAGTATGAATTTTCTGAAGGGTATGAAATTTGAAACTCAAATGCCTGCCATTATTTTCTAACTTCGATCTTTAATGATTTGCCACTAATTTGCCAGAAAACCACAATTTTATGAAAAATGGTCAAAAATGTGATGCAAAAATATAAAATTGCCACACAATACAGCTGGGAACCTGTCAAAGAAGGGACACCTTTTTAATATTAGTACTGTTAACTTGAGCAGCTGACAAAATAAGAGAATCTACATGCTTTTCTGAAATAAAAGTAATCTATAACTCTGATCATTACAGTTATTTATAATTGTAAACCCTCCACGCTTTCTTCCAAAACTGCCATTTTGTGGCGGGATTGTTAGGGGGAGAGCAACATTTTAAGCCAAAATTGGGAACAGTTGGGAGGTTTGGAAATTCCTAATTCTATAAAGTGATTTATTTGCAAGTACCTCTTAACCTCTTAATGCAGGAAATCTATACAAGGCCAAATATATTGGGGGAACATCCAAACAGTACTAAAAATTGCTTTTGTATAAATTTAAGACAGTTGATAGAATAACAGATCTTGTTTTAGCATGCATTTTTCTGAAGGTTATGATGTCTGAAACTCAATGTCTGTCATTATTTAGTGACTACATTCCTAAACAATTTGCCAGAAAACCACAAATTTTATGAGGAACAAACCAAAAATAAGAAGCAAAAATCTATTCATTCTGTAAAAATCTGGACAGTTGAGAGATATAGTTTAGCTGGGACTGTCTTTTAGTTTGCTGCCCTTTCCCCCTTACAAAATCATGGTCGAAGGGATCCTCCCCATGCAACCATTCTAATGTTCCATTCCTTGGTTATTCTGCCACATTTACCACAAACATTGTAATGTGCATACTGTTTTACTTCTGTGATGATGTGGATTTCATTTGAAAGTTTTATTTTGCATTTTACAGCACAAACACTAATAGATATCTGCTAAACAAAGCAATGCAATCTCACAATGAAATAGACTTAGCATTAAAACTTCTCTGCCATTGAAACTCACATTCATTGAAACAGCATTGAAACCCACATTCTAAGAAAATACATTTTGCCAGTGGCAGATAAAGATTAACTTTTGGCTGTTTTCAAATCATAGGCCCCTTGCACATGAAACATACATGTGCTATTTGATACACCTTCCTGATTGCATTAAATTATATTCCTTGTACAATGCAGTACAGTTGTTAGAGGGCATTTTAAATTTATTGTTTTGAATATTTTTCCAGTAAACAATGACACAAAATGCATGCACCAATAATGACAAAGTTGCCCAATTCAGAACATTTCCATCATAAAAGTCTACTCAAATGTCTACAGTCCACCAGTATCAGTAAATATGCACAGTCTCTGAAGAAGTAAAAGTCGTCTAAGTAATTCCACATTAAAGAAATCTGTAACTAATGAAGAGGTTGCTGCTAGCAAACAACTTTATATTTCATTGTTTCATCTACAAATAAAGTGCCTGTTGCCCTTGAGGAATAAATTGCCTATGTTGCATTAAAAAAAATGATAAGCTAGTAATATTGCAATAGGGAATGGATGTCAAACTGATAACAGGTTCATAGTTACTAGGTATCTTCACCAAGATGAACAGCAGCATCCATGCCCTTTATAACACAGTACAGAATCAGCAATGTATCTACCTACTGTGGGAGTAGAACCCACAGCCTTCTGTATCAAACACTATTACACTACCTGCTGTGCTATTAACAATACAAGTAGATTCAGCATAAGCAGCACTAAACTTTTGTTCATCTGCAGCTCTCAGCTCTTTGTAAAATCTTCTAGACACTCAGCTGTATCTCTAAACGTTGCAGCACAAGGAATCTTGAAAAAGCCAATATTTATTGGGGGGGGGGACAAAAGCCCAGAAACCAGGGACATATTTTAAACATTGCTTGTATAATGTTGGAAAGTTGCTAGAATAAGATGCTGTGTTACCACCATACATTTCCCTGCCAAGACTTGAACCCAGGACCCTGTGCAAAAAAGTCAGAACGACATACCACTATGACAAATTAGCTGTTTTTTTGAAAGAGTGGAAGACTGAAACTGAAATGGTTACCATTCAGTGAATTCAGTTCTCAACATAGCTGTCAACCTCTTAGCACAAAACACCCAACCAAAGCCAATAATGGGGCAATACAGCCCCCAAACATATTCAGTGAATTCAGTTCTCACCATAGCTCTCAACCTTAGCACAAAAAACCTAGACAAAGCACATAATGGGGGAATACTCTCAAAAATAGGGACACATTTCAAATATCCATCTTATAAACTTAGAAAATTGCTAGTATAAAAGGTTGTGTGCTACCATGTACTTTATGTTGAGTATGAAGTCTGAAATTTAAATGCCTGTTACTTTTATTTATTTAACATTTGTTAACCAGGAAAGTCTGACTTGGAACAAAAGCCAATTTTACATTTGTTAATCAGGAAAGTCTGACTTGGAACAAAAGACAATTTTCAGCAGAATACCAGAAAGAAACACTCCAGACACATGTCTTTGTAAGATGGGAGGACATGCAGACTCCACACAGAAGGGACCTCAGCCAAGAATCAAACTAGGGAACCTATAGCTGTCAGGCAACAAAGCTATCAGTGCACTATTGACATGTAAGGAAGCAAAAATACAGAAACCACAGATTTTATGAGGAACAGAACAGAAAAAATATGAGGCAAAAATCTGCAAATATTTTACAAATGGTGGTGGGTATAGAATTCAGGCCCTTGCCACCTGCACCCAAGGTATGGGGTTCAAGCTTGAGGTATTCTCTACCCCCCCCACACACACACACACACACACCAGTATATAGCAACTGGGGCATTTTACACACACCCTTCCCAGTCCTATTCAAAACTATCAGTACCTGAATTCACAGTCCCATTCAAAGCAAGCTAACAGTACCTAAACTCACAGTCTCATTCTGTGCAATCTAACAGCTGGTTTCCCTTCCTTTCCCCATCCCATGCAAGCTTGTTCTCAGTGTTTCAGTCCCATCCATGCAAGCCCCTTTCCTTGCGAGAATAGGCTGCAGCCTAAAGATGATGCAGTCCAGAGTGAGAGTAGGCTGCAGGATGCAGACGAAGCGGTCCGGAGTTCTTCTGTTCTATGTGGTCATCATTGCACAGACTTCTGGGCATCTGCAAGTTAGAGATGCCTTTCTCCCTTTCTGCACTGCCTGACACAGCAGTCTGGAGTTCTGTGAGTTCCAGGAACTCCACGCACACATGTGCAGAGTTCCAGGACTTTGCAATTTGTTTTGTTTTTCCTTTTTCTTTCTGGACTTCATGATTAGTTTTGTTTTCTTTCTTTACAGGTGGGGGAGCTGCAGTCCTGCAGTCCTATAGCACAAGCCACCCCTGATTGCATGACAGGAATGAACCTGTCTAGGAACACTTTAAACAACACCCTGTCTTGAGACTCCATCTGCATTGGCATTGCTGACCTTCCACTGCAGTGTTAGTCAGAGCTTCATTGGAGATCAGTCACCAGGTTCCCCTCAGATTCCTCCTGCACACACCCTGCAAATACTCAGCACAAGGCCCTACCTATCATGGTAAGGCATTGTCATGTTAACATGGCACAGTCTGTGCCCCTGCCTTCTGCCTAGCAGGTTTACCCTGTAATTAACATCACTTACCTTCTTTACCACTTTGAAGGGTCCTTCCCAAGCTGCCTGTAGCTTATTGTGTGTTTTAACATAAGCATCTGTTCAAATCAGTTTGATATTCGAATGATATGTAATTCTTTACAAAACGCCAGCTAGCTGTGCTGGCATATGTTACACACGCACTGGTGGCAATACCTCACATCATCACATTGACTATGAGCTGTCCATTACATATGTCAAACCAATAAGGATTGTGACGCTAAGTGACGCTACAATAAGACAACTATACCTACACCAGGTAATACATTTTGGAAATGAAGAAATGAGTCCTTAATGAGAGTTTCTTGTGCATGGTCTCTAGTGTCAATGCTTGAATTTCACAAAACAATGGCACATCATTTTAATGTACAAAGACTGAAATCCAAGTGATTTTGTTCCACTCAGTGTGTTGCCCTAACACTAGCGACTCATTATTTTTTAATGTTGACCAACCTATGGAATGTATGAATGATTTGGATTCTGTACTTTACTGTGACTGTTTGATAGCAAAATATTTGATTTTCAGTTTTTACTCAAAAGACAGCCACTCCCTCAAATACATTAAATCTCTCTGTACTCCTTGCTTCCTCTTGGCCCTTACAATAATATTCCTTTTGCTTTGATATGGATACATCCTGTTTTGGGTGACTCCTCAGTCATGGTGCTCTAGCCAACCAATTTGATAAAATGGCATCACATATCATGGGTGGTGCATTGCCTCCTCATAGTAAGAGTTTCTTTGGTTCAATTCTTGACTGGGATGCCTTCTATGAAGAATCTATATTTCCTCCCTGTATTCATGTAGGTTTCCTCTGGGAGCTCTGGTTTCTTCCCACGTTCCAAAGACATGTGCCTGGAGTGTTTTCCCTGGGCCTCTGCTGAAAATGAGCTCTGTCCTAGTCAGACATTCCTGGTAAACAAATGCTTAATAAATAAATATCATACCATTCAATTGGTGTATTTCAAGGCTTCCATCACAAAACATGTACAACTGTATAAGCATGCCATGCTACCTGCTTTTATTGGTTGAGTATATGATACCTGGGTCACACTGGTGCTTATATTTTTTTTTTTTTGGGGGGGTGATAGCTTTTTGGTTTTACAATGTACCATGTATTTGATTTCTCATTATAGTAATGGATAGATTTCATTCTTGTTTTAGTAGTTTAAATGTGCTTCATTCAGGAATAAGGTAGGTCATAAAAATATTCAAAAATAGAATAGCAAGCAAAATGCCACCACATTGAGCTGAACTGAATTGATTACACAATTAGATTTTCAAATATTTGCCGAAAGGACTTTCATATTATCCTCTCTGATCAATAGACTCCAAGTTATGATGCACCTAAATATAAGCTATAAAGCAGCTTTTCTACACTAGCAGTCAGCAGCATATTAAAGTTTGCAAATATTGTGCACATATTAATAACAATGCATATGTATTATCTCCCTTAGCTATAATCCTGAGGCAATCAAAAACTGCAAACCGTATCAACACACAACAAATGCATGTTCTCTGTCTTTGGAAATCTTTGCACTATGATTTATTAGGCATCCAAGGTCTTCAGGCTGTTTTACTGCATAATCAAATTTAATTTAAATGTCAGTCTCTGTGGCTACAAATAGGTTATGATAATGTATCAAATATAAATTAAACAGGTACTAGATGGAACAAGTTGTATTCATATTACTGTTTACTCTGGCCTGTATTTGTAATGCAAATTGTCTTTGTTATAAGAAAGGCAAAGTACATCCATCCAAGATAACCCCAGTGATAAAGAAGATCAAGTCACTCACAACAGAGATGTTAATGCTATTACCACAGGAAGCAGAAAACATTAGTTCCTACTTGCAAGAAAATATATAATACCTATATGTTGACAGACCTTACAAGCTTAATAAACATGGACAACAAAGTAGCAGATGAAACTGTTTACAAGCAAGACTTCTAAGAGTCTATGATGTTAAAGAAGCTTATGGTATAGATGGGCATATAACAATGCCCTGCAAGGTCTCTCCATGGATAATTAGATACCTTAACTGGAGCTGAAGGAGTAGGAGGTGTACCTGTAGTCAGGGGACAAGTCGAGCTCACCAGGTAGCAGAAACAGAGTCTGTGTTGGATGCGTGAATTTGAGAATACTCTTCTACTGGTGCATTTTATGATTTCAAGTCATTGTGGGCATCAGTATCATGCAAGCATGTTGAGAAGTTGTTTAGCATTGCAAGTTGTTTTAATACCATGGTATACCAACATACTACATGTCATTCCTATGTCTGGGTAAAGTACAGCTTAACAGCATTCTAAGCATCCATACAATACATCTGATTGACACATTGAATTATTGTATTGGATTACTGCTCAGGATTAAAACAGCAACACTAGACATGATAGTGGTAGTAGGAGTATAAAAGAAACCATCTCTACAGTTAGAAATAGCTTGACTTACAACACAATATCTTATGGAGGCAAGTCTGATAATTCTACAGCAGTTTAAAAAGGGCTGCATGCTTGCTGTCACTTCTAATATATTAACCAGGATGCAGATCATTTCTCATCTAAAAACACTAAAATGTCTGTGTGGCAAAGCAAAAATAACCAATGCAACATTACTCAGTAAGGAAACTATTATTGCAAGTTGTCAGAGTAATTTCAAAGTCACTGAAAAACCAGAAGCAGTTATGCATGTGATTTGAGACAGCATGTAAGCACTCTTGTCTCATTTCTCTTTACATCTTGTAAGTTTTGATAAAGTACAACAGAAGCAAGAGAATAGGCCTTCTGCTGTTCATCAGAAGTAACAGTCTCTGTGTCTGGGTATGATTTACATTTTGGTTTTCATTAGCTGTGTAGAAAATCCTTTTTAGTAGCTCTTATGGTTACACAAAAAGTTTAAGCAGACAGACATAAGAATGAATTCAGATTAAGACAAGAGGCAATGTATTTGCCAGAATTGATTAGATGAGGAACATTTTGCTTGTGATGGCTTAAATGGCAACTGCACCCCAAAACTTAAAAATAAAAATGAATAACTGCATGTTGATATCCTCTTTGGTTATAATGGTCCTAAACTGCTGTGTTTTACTCTAATGTGTTATGCTCAAGAATGCTCAGAAGGAGCCATCAGGATGATAAGGTTTTTTATAGCAGAGAAGTCTGTATCTCACAGTTATTTGTGCATCTCATAAGATTATATAAGGTAAGAGAAATGCTTTTGTAGCTTTTTCCATATGCCAAACTGGAGTACAACATTTCTGCTTTCTTTGACTCAGTTTGGACCAGTGTCTATCTTTCATTGTGGTTAATAGTCTCTCCAAAACAACAACAAATAGTTGTTCATATACATTACTGTGTTAAAATTTGAAGCATCTCAGACACACCATCATCACCACAAGTTCCTTACCAAGGCATCAAACAGGATAACCAGCCTCAGCTGATATTAAATAAATGGTCAGCAGCTGGTGATCACTTTTAAAGCATAATCAGCATTTTCTGCTTGAGTGTCTTTGCATGTTCATGCTGTACTGCCTTCAGACTTTTTGCATTCATGGTCTTTCTCTCATTTTTACTGATAGTTCCCAACATGTACAAAACACCTTTGCCTGGCACAGTGAGACCATCATCTATAAGATCACTATTAAACAGTCTATCTGTGCATTTATTGCACTTTAGTAAACAGTCTTGCATTTAATATGACTGACCAAGGGAAGCAGTTTTTGTCTGAATACATACTGCTGTGGACACCAGGACAACAGAGTAACTGGGTCATCTAAAGAGATGAATTCCCAGTTCTGGTCACAACAGAGCTGTTGTTCCTATAGCGGTGAAGTAATGTGGTCAAGATAAGAGATAATAATTTCATATCATGTTGTTTAAGAAGCAGAGAGTGGTCAGTGCTTGCCAAAAGCCTTCAGAAACTAAATTAAAATAGTATCATTTAGGGGATTAAATTGTTGTCATCAAATATAGAACCGGGCACCATCGAAGGAGCAGTCATAGTAAGGCAACCTCTCCTTGAACCAGAAACTAAAGGCAAAAAGTTATCTGAGAACAATGTTCATTGTCCAGAGCAGAGGGTGATGAGTGTACAGAGCAGTGGGATATGAGATACTCAGACTGAGCATACCTTTATATCATTTTAATTTCTTATTATTCTGCAATGGCAAGGCTCAAGTCCAGTTGGTGACAGATAGCTGGGGGATTGATTCCCCACTGAGGCCAACCACTGTGAAGTTGCTGTAATGTATAGCAGGCATGGGGTTTAATCCTTGGATATGTTCCACTGACCACAAAAAGAAAATCATTATTGTCTGCAATCTAAAATTTGATATCCAGTAGGAGTATGTTTTCTTGAGTCATACCATTACTACTAAACTAAATAAGGTATAAAAAGGCACAAATATGAATCATAAAACAGTTCCTAAGTATAGCATGACATCAAGATCAAGCAGAAAATAGCCATTGCTGCATTGGATATGGCCTGAACCATCTGCAGCCAGAACAGTTTTCACACTGAATCTAGACAAGGCCAAATATATTGGGGGAACATCCAAGCAGTACTAAAAATTGCTCTTGTATAAATTTAAGACAGTTGATAGAATAACAGATCTTGTTTTAGCATGCATTCTTCTGAAGGTTATGATATCTGAAACTCAATGTCTGTCATTATTTAGTGACTTCATTCCTAAACAATTTGCCAGAAAACCACAAATTTTATGAGGAACAAACCAAAAATAAGAAGCAAAAGTCTATTCATTCTGTTAAAATCTGGACAGTTGAGAGGTATAGTTTAGCTGGGACTGTCTTTGAGTTTGCTGCCCTTCCCCCCTTACAAAATCATGGTCGAAGGGAGCCTCCCCATGCAACCATTCTAATGTCCCATTCCTTGGTTATTCCACCACATTTACCATAAACACTGAAATGTGCATACTGCTTTACTTCTGTGATGATTTGGATTTCATTTGAAAGTTTTATTTTGCATTTTACAGCACAAACACTAATAGATATCTGCTAAACAAAGCAATGCAGTCTCACAATGAAATAGACTTAGCATTAAAACTTCTTTGTCCTTGAAACTCACTTTCATTGAAACAGCATTGAAACCCACATTCTAAGAAAATACATTTTGCCAGTGGCTTGGCAGATCCTTTTGTCACCACTGCTGGGTTTCAGTGCCCTTAACTGTACTTTGAGTAAACTCTTACACTCATATACATGCATTCATTTCCATGGAAAGTTATTAATATTATCCAGTGCTACAGCATTCAGCCATGACACAAGGTAGTAAACTCACACCACCCCAGATTAGCTGGCTAGGGAGCTTTACATATTCTGTTCATTTAATAATAACCCAAATAATTATAAACACAAATTGTAATGTGCAGCAAAGATGTCTAGCCAATAAGATGTGGATGTCAGTAGCTTGTTTTCATTTTGTGAAGAAAAACTACACTGAAATGGACTTGACCACAAGATGTAGGCAAGTACTAGAAGTGATGATTTTGGCTTTTGAACTTGTTGTTTTGGTTTAGGCTGTCCTATTTGTCTCTTTCTACCCACGTGTAGTGGTGGTTACCCCCTTTTTGTGCAGTTGTGATCTGTTAGCTATCATTCTAGCCCATCTCTTCAGCAAGGTTACATTCCCAGTCTGCAGTCTAGTTTCTAATGTCTACAGGTATAGTATTGAGTGCTTGCTTCCTTATCAAAAGGTCTTCTAGCTTTTCAAATGCAGTGACTTGACAACCACCCTCCCACCTATGAATGTAAATGCTTACTTCTTCAATATAATTAGTCTCACTGTTATCTGCCTTTCTTCTGAACTCTCTGGATTTGTTTCAATATGCTGCTAGAGTCAGTTTAGACCATTCAGGTAAACAGCGTTTACTTTATCATAATTCAAATAATCTACATAAATTATTTTAATACATCATGTATTATCTTACCTGTGAGCAGAGGAGTTAAAAAATTCACCCACTTCTCCTGGTAATTTTGATGTTGGCACATCCCCTGCACTTGACGCCATAGTCTTTTGGCAGATAGGCCACTTTGCTTTCCTACCTCTAAACCTATTTCACATATAGACTCACAATCTTTATCCACTTCTATACTTTTGCTAATGGATATAAGTAACCTGATTTGCTTCCATTTCCTCACAGTCATTGTGGTAGACAGGCTATTAATCATCCCTCCTGTCCTGCATCTTTTCTTCCTTCAGCCTTTATGACTGATAGTACAATTCTTGTCTATGTCTCTGCACCCTAAGTCATCTCAGAAGATAAACTGATGCCCCCCTCCCTCTGTACCAGACTTAACTTGCCAAATTACATGATTTTTCTTCCCCTCTCATAAGGCAAACTCTAACTCATCTCACCCATCCTACTTTTCTTCCTATGTGGCAGATGGGTTGATTCTTATATATTACTCTACGCTATCTGGGCACATATACTGATATTAACTGCCCATTCCCTTCACTATTCTGAACTCCTTGAATACCTGCTTTCTTCCGATCCCTTACAGCCTAGGTGGCAGATAGGCTGACACTCTGTACTCTTGTACTTCTTCCTCTCTCAGTGTATGCTGCAGATAGGCTTAACCTCATTCACTTTAACCCACTTGTCTGTGTGCCAACTCTCACCACCTAAAATTTATTCTTACCCTCACAGTATAAATATATTCCCCTATCCATCTTCATATTGAGCAAGGAAGGCTCTCATCTTTCATCTCTCATGTCTCTCTACTTAAAATCTTTCCTCACCTTCTCAGTATAAGATACTTTTGCTTTCAGCCTTCTCAGCAGATTAGTGAAGTTTGCCATCTCTCTTTCTATCCTTCCTTCCTCTGTCAGCAAAAGGAACAAATACTCAGTTTCACCCCCTTACTAAATTTCACAAAATTCTTTCCATCAATAAACAAAGTGTCACACATTAGAATAATAATCTCAATAAATCTTGTAGTAATCCTTCTCAGTGGCTGTATTTGACTATCAGATAGCATATAGACATACATCATAGATGAAGGCAACTCTGTTCCCCCATATCTTTTCATTTGCATATAGAATTATCCGCACATCTTAAATGCTACTATAAATTACAAACCTACACCTCAAATATGAGTTTAGAATTCAAACCACATTATGACAAAATGCAGCACTTCCTACAAATTGCATTAAAGACTTATTATTAAAATTAGTTTCCTCCATTCATACTTATCCACTCCAACCCTGGTACACTTAATAACCTACCCAATTGTGTGCAACTACAGCTGTTAAGTCTACAAAGACCTAAAACTGCATGCTTCAGTACTTACAGTACAAATAATAAATAGGTAAAAGTGGATGCTTGGCTGTCAACTGGTCAACTGCATATTATAGCCATCTCTAAAACTTGGATGAAGGGCCACTTCTGTCCCTCAGTCTTTATACAGTCAAAATACATCATGATTACTGACATCAAAGCAGGCCATAGAAATATTGAAAAGTCATGCTTCTATACATTTCCAATATATCATGATTCTGGGTGATTTCAATTTAAATGCCATCGGATCAGAAACTAAGTAACTTAATACAATTCTACAGCAACACAGCCTTGAACAGTTAATAGAAGATTCTAACACGAAACAGAGGTGTAGTGGTCTTAAAATCCTTCTGAATAATCACATTGATCATTGTTCAGTTGTATCTCAATGGTCTTTCAAAACTTTAAAAGTGTTACACCAATTAGCTGTTTGCTGACCATTTCTGAACATAAACTAAATAGTCTGGAAAAGATCCTCAACCCTGTTGACTTGGACACCTTTATATTACTCTCAGATCCTGCATCAGTGTTAACATTCTTTATCTCCACCCTATCTGTAATTCAAGATTCATTCTTCCTGACCACAAGACAAAGTCTCAGAGGGCAGTCATACCCATGTAAAATGATGACACAGACAGAAACAATGCCTGGAAGGCTTGAAAACAAACTCCCCATAATAATGAGTTGCACCGAATGTAATTTGCTCATGGAAAATCAACTAGAAAAGCAACACATCTGTCACTCTCTTTTTACTTAAGATAAAAACAAGTCACCACCGCTAGCAATCCCAACCTCTTCTGAAAAGAAATTAGACAATTAATAGGACACATTACTAATTCCTCTCTCACTGAACTCAAAATGCCTGGCAATAAGACTAATGTTGCTGAAGATTATTAAGTCTATCTTAATATACTCAGTTAAAACATAACAAGAAATGTATCAGGCCTCATACTACCCTTATGGAGCTGACAATAATTATTTGTCTAAGCTATATCTGATTCTTGAATATGCGGCTACCTTCCACTTCTGTGAAAATTACATTAAAGAAACTAAACCTTTACTAAAAACCTTAATACATCATTATCCATAATTCAGCATACTGTATCTACCATTTGTCAAAAGAGCAGGTGAAAAAAATTGCAAAACCACTGCACTCATATATAACTCTCTCATACAACAGGAATAGTAGCGCCAGTCTTCAAACATGTTGCTGTTATTCTGCTACCTAATGTAATTTCACCAAATTATCTCAACCACTACAAACCCATTTCTAGTCTCTATCACAACTACTAAAATATTAAAAAATTCCTGTTTAAACAAATATTTACACACATTAATAACTATGAGTTATTGGCTATCAACATGGTTTATGCAAAGCTTTTAGCATTACAACAGCTGTAACGACTGCCTCTGAGACTTTTTAAAGTGATATAAATGAAATACTTTTTAATAAGGAGTATTTGAAAACATGACTAGAACATCTGAGACTATTAATCATGAAATAATAAACAAACGTGCAACATTTAATTTTGGTAGCAACATAATTAAATGGTTTTAAAACTGCCTTGTGAAACGAACCTAACAAGTATATGATAATTAAAACTCTGATAAGGAAACTCTTAATATTATGGTTCCGTAAGGCTTAATTCTAGACCCTCTACTTTTCCCCTCTATACTTTTGTATGACCTCACCTGTGATCTACTATGTCTAGGTGTCATATTACATGCAGATAATGTATCACTTCTCAAAGCTAGCACACTATATCATCATATCATATAGCACATCATAGGGTTAAAATTGTATCCACCCACATAGTGCCTTTTTTAGGCACTGCCAAACTGACAGTCCTACTGACTTAGCGAAATCCATTCAACAGAACCTCAATGTGTTACTGCTCAATGCCAGAAACCCAAAGAAAAAAAACTACATTCCCTCCAAGCCCTTCACACACCTCATGCTCGTGTACTATTTTTGTCCTCTTCAAGCTTAAAGTGATGATGGTTTCCACTTCAGCACTTGCCAGTTATATAATGTTATCTTTCTCCTTGTTCCCAGATGCTGTTTTCTTTCTTTATGCCCCATATACAGAATTCCCAAGTATGCTCTGCCATCATTTAAAAGATGCCTCCCCAAATCTTCTGTGCCTGTTTCCAGACATCTTGTCCCCACCCACAGTTACTAAACTTACAGGTCATTACTGTTCTTCATCCTCCCATCTCCAGCATCTAGTGTTCTCCTTTCTGCCTTCCTTTACCAGTCCATCCGGATAAGACACCATTTATACAGTGTTCTCAGGATATACCCTATTCTGTGCACTTTCTGCATATGTGTCACTGCTTTAGTTGTCTTCGGCCATTATCATGCAGCTGCCTTCCATCCATCCTCTTTTTCCAGCTTCATTCTCTCTACTTCAACTATGTCGCTATTTTCCCTTAGGGTTGCATAAATATGTTTGGTCCTTTGCCTTCCTAATATCTTCTATTTCTTTCAAGATATCACCCTCTCTTTTTTTGCTCACACATTTTGCTTCCCCCCCCCCCTTTGCCCTCTCTATGTTCTTGTCTTGGTGAGGTGGGTTCTATGTTTCTAAGTAGTTCCACCACTGGGGCTCTGGTATTCTCTGTTTCTGTATTAAAGCCTTCATTGTTTTAAATCTACCCCCACCATCCTTGTCTCTATGTACCAAATCTACTTACTAAGCTATCCCACTTCACCATATTTCTTCATTTTCTTTCTGTATCTTTGCCACCCCCCCCGTCTTCTGCTCCTCATATGTTTTTCAAGCTACCCTCACTCTACTTTGTGCATTCCAGTTCTTTTAGTATTGTTTCAGTCATTTGCTTTAGTAAGCTTCTCCATGTCTCCCTCTCCCTTACTTCATTTTGCTTAACATACTTCTATTTCTATCCAGTGAATGATATTATATGTCAGTGCATATGCAGAGATATATGGGAGCCCCCAGACCCCCCCATTTCCTATTCATTCCCAATTTTGCCTTGCTCAATCTTTCTCCCTTGACTTTATTGTCCCAGTGGCATATGTTTTTTTTTTTGCGTTAGTAGCCATTTGTCCCAAGGGTCTTTGAATATTGAGATGCAGGTAAAGGATTAGGGTATAATACATTTACTTGCATGCTAGTAGATCCTGACATACTTGCTTGTTTTCTGCCACTTGCTCTAAATAACAAGTTTCCCAACTCCCAATAGCCCTATTCTTCTTATATACCTAGCCAATCTATTGCCTATCCCTACTGAACTACATAGCCCTATCAGAACCATAAATCATACACTGAAACTCCGACTCAGTCCCT
Organism: Protopterus annectens; assembly: GCF_019279795.1. Taxonomy (NCBI): domain Eukaryota; kingdom Metazoa; phylum Chordata; order Ceratodontiformes; family Protopteridae; genus Protopterus; species Protopterus annectens. The sequence continues at coordinate 1,108,673,762 of NC_056725.1, forward strand.
AAACCTAATCATAACATTCCCTACCTCCCTTTCCCTGACCTTAAACTTCCTGTTTACTTCTTAAACCTAAACCTTCACTCTCATACCTAAACATAAGTCCCTAATCACTCCCTAAACCTAAAACTCCATTCCTGCTCCCTAACCCTAAACTCCTATGTAACGTTAAGCTCCATTTCTGTTCATTAAAACCTCTTGTCCTTCAAACCTAAAGTCACCAAACACTCCCTAACCCTAAACTCCCCTCCTCACCTGCTCCCTCACCCTAAAACTCCATCCCCACTACCTTAACCTAAATCCCATTCCTTATCAATGCCTGAAGTCTTAAACTATGCTTTTACCACCCCCCATATCCTCCCACCCTACTTCATTAACTTTGCCTGGTTGGCTACTATGCCCAGGTGAGATGGAGCTGCTGTATTCTCTCCACAGAGCTTCCAAATCTTGCCTGAACATGTAGAAAATTTTGAATAAGAGAGGAAGCCAACAGAAGGCAATGTTGTGTAAACCATTGTTCTACTGTATTAAATACTTCTTGGGTAAGTGAGTGAAGTTTAGAAGTGGATGTGGCTGTACATGTAAGTGTAGAATCTTCGGCATACTGAACACATGTAGCTTGGGGGGTTGCTAGATGAAGGTCATTGATAAAAATGGAGAAAAGAAGAGGACCTAATATGGACCTTGAGGGACGCCAATGTTAATGGGCAGGTGGGTAGATAGAGTGTTGTGCCAAAGTACCGCCTGTTGTCTGTTATCTAAATAGGAATGGAACCATTTAATAGTGAGTGTATCTAGTGAGAGGGATTTGAGGATATTTATAAGTATTTGGTGATTAACCATATCAAATGCCTTGGACAGATCAATAAATAGTGCAGAGGAAAGCATATTGGAGTTATGTTTTTTGTTAATACAGTCAGTAAAGGAAAGGAGGGCAGTAGCAGTGCTGTGGGAAGGTCTGAAACCATGTTGACAGCTGGAAAGTAAGTTATTTTGGATTAGGTGGTCTAACAGTTGCTTATGGATGCATTTTTCCATTAGTTTTGCCAAAGGTGAAAGTAGGGCTATGGGACGGTAGTTGGAGAATTCAGTAGAGTTTCCACCTTTATGAAGGGGATAATATGGGAGACTTTCCAGATGCTTGGAATGTGTCCTTCACTAATGGTTCTATTAACCAGAATGGAAATGGGATAGGCGATGGAATTGGCTGATTTCTGTAGATATTCAGCTGGTAATTGATCTGCTGAAGGAGAGCAAGGTTTATGTTTTTGGATAAGGGAAAGAATATATGTTGTAGGGACAGGTCGGAAGAGAAATGGAAGGGGTGGAGTTGTGTTAGAGATAGGTAAAGTGAAATTATTAGGTGACAGGTGACTGGCAAGTGTTTGAATGGCCTCAGAGAAAAAGGTATTAAATGCATTGGCAGTATGCTTTGGGTTCTCCTGGTCTGTGCCTTGTGGGTTAGGTGTAATGGATTGACCTGGGTATAGTAGTTGGTTAATACTTGCCCAGAATTTTTGTGGGTTATTATGTTTAGTTTGCTGGAACTGTAAGTAGTAGTTTCTTTTATCAGACAGTTTAGATTTCTTAGTTTCATTTCTCAGTTGTCTAAAGTTTTGATGGTCAGCAGAGTTTTTTAGTCATACGCCATTTGGCCCAGTATTTGTTTCTGAGGTGGATTTTTTGTTTGGTTTCTTTTGACAGCCATGGGGCAGATTTAGTTTTGATTCTAATAGAGCGGTTTGGTGCATGGTTATCTAGGATGGTGAGGAATTTGGAATTAAAGTATTTAACAGCTTCCTCCAATGGGAGGTGTCTTAAGGGAGACCAACTGCATGCTCTTAGCTCACTTTGGAAGAGATCAGGGTTAAAGTTTTTCTTGGATCTAATAGACTTGACAGTGGCTGGAATGGAGGCATTGGTTTTATGCCTGATAATGTAGGTAAGTGAGTGGTCACTAATATCATCAGGGAGGGTTCCAGATTCATATGTGTGGGGATGGTTATTTATAAGAATCCAATCCAAGGTACTTTCTTTCTTATTGGGCTTGTTTATCCTGGTAGGGGAGGTAATGATTTGAATGAAACCAAATAGGTTAATGAGGGTGGTAGGGTGGCTGCTGCAACAGCAGTTCCAATCTGTGTTAAAATCACCTAGGATAATGGTTTCTTGGGGCAGGTTTAGTGATAGCCAGCAGAGGATATCTTCTATGGTGGCATTGTTATTGCCAGGAGGTAGATAGATACAGATAATATAGATGGATTTGAAAGTGTTGCGTTGAAGTTTGGAAATAAGAATTTCAGCAGTAGAATCTACAGGTGGTTTAAGGTCATATGTGGTGATCTGTAGACCTGATTTAAATAGGATAGCAATTCCCCCACCCTTCTTTGCTATACGGTCATTTGTAAATCTTTCTGTAGTATTCCTTAAATCTATCCCTGATTATCTCATTCTTTCTAAATATTTTCCATCTCTTCCTCTAATCTTTCATACTTTTGTCTGTGTCTCTGTCTCTGTCTGCTTCTTCTTGTATTTCTTGACTGTTTCCTCATGTGCCTCACTCACTACCAGTAGTCTCTCCAGTAGCGCTGTTGAAATGTTGCTCTGTAATATTTTTATTTTCTACCTCCATTTGTAGTACTTTTTCTGTTATCTGTAGCACTTACCCTTTACATTCCCTTATCAGATTTCCTACTGTATCACTTCTAGATCTTCGTCCAGTTCTTTAATCACCCCTTCTTCTATCATTCACTTCTTTCCTTCTGCACTCATCAGCTTTAAACTAACAGTGACTTTGACCTTATCCTACCAGTAGTCTTTAAGTTTGCCCTAGTCTTTTCATATTGTCCTGTACTAACTCCTTTACTAGTCCTTGCAGTGTTTCCTTGCTACCCCTTCTCATTGTTTTCTCTTCCTGCACACTTGTCTTAAGTTTCATTGCTGGATGACCAGATATGTTTCTCTACATTTGGATCTGTTCCATTATTTTCATTAAATTTTCCCTCTCTAAGAACCTCTCTAACCTACTTGCTGGTACCAGAATCTTTCATGTGAAGGTGTATTCCATCAAAGTTGGATAACTTCCCCTCTATATGTCCAGCCATCCTCCATTTTTCACTCTGTCGGCTAGTTCTCGCTCTCTTCTTTGTGTTATATTCCCTCCTTTTGTACAACATATCTTTTTCTGGTTCTGGTTTTTGGTGACACTAAAATCCAGATCTATTACATCTATCCCATTTCTTCTTGTCAGTGCTTATTTAGGAAAAACTTTTTTTTTTTTTTTTTTTTTTTTTTTTGTGGAATCATCATTCTTACCTACTTGGTAAATATATATTTCCTATTATCAATCTTGTACCTTCCACCATTCCATGTAAGATAACCCTTCTACTTATCCCACTTTTATTGATTTTTTTGTGATTGTCTGAAGCCCTCAGTGAAGTAAAACTGGTACTCCCCTGCTTTTTCCCCCTGCTTTGTTGTACAATTTTCACAATAGATTGTTATAACTCAGTGTCTTCTCCTCACTTCTAATTTTTAATGTTGTTTCATGTAATAGAGCACTATCTCTCCTTACAATCTTCTTTAACTTTTATTTTTCTTTCTTCTAGCAGGGTTTGATGAACCTGACTAATCCGTCAAGAGCTTTATGAACATCATTCAAATGAGATGCTTTAATTTTTGTTTTTACTTTTTTAATGTTTAATTTTCTTCTGTTTTTTTCTGCTGTTTGTTGTTATTCTATTCTGCATATCCACAGTGTTAATGTCTCTTGATTTCCTGGTATCATGAATCTCTGCTGCAACAGCTGCATAACAAACTATTCAATTTCACTATTACTCACTCTCCCTCTCTCATACTCCAGTTATCCTGACTTCTTCTTGAACAATTTTCAACATCATTCATCTTTCTCTCAGTCTTTTTATTACAAGTGTTAACACTTGTATTTTGTTAAAGTGCTTCTGTAGCCCTGTTTTAATTGCTGCTTTATCTTCCTCCAGGTGTAGCACCTTTCCTTTCCTTTTCTTGCAATGTTTCAACTGCTTTTTTAGTAACCAAATAACAGAAAGAATACAGAAATGCAAAGATCAAAAACAAGCTGCATCCTCATCAGAGAATTCACTTTACTGGATCTTTCTTCAGAAAATAATATTTGTTTTTTTAAGATAAAAGCACTTGTTTTTTAAGACAAAAGTTTTCAAACAAAGCTCCAATAAAGTGAACTCATTGGTGAAGACATACCCCCGGATTCATGAAGCTTGCACCAGGCACAGGCGTAGCATAGGTGGCATAATGCCAAATATGTCCGCCGAGCGATTCAGGTATGAACCAATCCCATGTGCACAAATGGCATACACCAGAGCTACGCAGCCCTCGGCATAGGTATGCAAATCACCCCATGCGCAGTGTCGCACCATGCTAATGAAGGCAAACAGCGATTGACAAATTGGTGCAGGTGTAGCGCAAGCCCATGGAAATGTAAACCAAAAAACACGGTTTACATTTTCCCAAACAGAACATCGGAGTTATGGAAGCAGACCACACACATGTATTACAAAGTTAACACATGTCAATGGACAAATACACAGCCAATGGCACAAGAAAAGATGCACAACACCTAAAAAAAACATTCAATGCCATGTCCACAATAATGCACAGTACAACCGCAGGGCATGTGTGTGCAAACAGGAATACAAAGGAAATATATAAAAATGGCAGAAAATCGCAATGAAAGACAAATTAGGATTGCACCATAATATGCAATGGTAGGTATGGCACACCACAAGCAAGGCGCAAGAGTTGCCAGGGGCCCACGACAGTGTTTGGCACTGTAACTATGAATTAGTAGTCAATGCCATGCAAATGAGGCAGGTAATACTGAATCACAAATGTCCCGCCGGAGTAAGGATGTACCGACGGCGCAGTGCTATAACACCAAGGAGTGTATCAAAGGTGATACATGATATCAGCAGAGGGGTGTGCCACCATATCAGTAAGCACATTGGAACAATGCAAATCTGGCCTGGCCATTGCTAAGCAAAGCTGAAGGACAGAGGTGGGGAGGAGGGTATAGAACCATTCAGCTGAGAGCACACATGGTGCCCGAAAGTGCATGTGTACGGGGATGAACTCGTGCCCGAAACTCGGTAAGCGGATGCACGTGCCGTGAACAATAGCACAAACAGGAAGGTCAGGGGAAGAAAAGAAGGAAATGCCAAAGCAGGGTAATTGGCATACTAATGAGCAATTAACTCCAATCAACACACGGTGGCCAATCGACGGCAGTAGACAAGCCTGCATGCAGAAACCTGCAAAACAGGATAGGGGAGGCATAGGATTGCAAAGAAAGGTGTGGAGGACCTGGAATGCAAAGATAGGAGAACTGTCATAGCAGAGCAAAGCAAACCCACAGTAGATCGGCAATACCACACATTACGCAAGATAAGCCAGGTCTAGGAAAGTACAAATTAAAGCAGGCAGCTGGATGCATGCCAGCAAATGGTAGGTGTAACGTGCACAAATGTAAACGGAAGGGCAGGAGGTAATTCACGGCATCCAAATGTAATGCAACACCAAAGGCAGCACAATAGTGGTCTTCTAAATAAAACACAGAAGATGTAGCCACGATCATACATACACACCCTATGACATCATCAGTGTTCACAGCAAAACAGTATAAAGTGTGAAAGCACTCAACACACACCTGTGTATTCCCAAACACCGCACCATAGCTGTAAACAGATGGGGAAATTTTAAAATGTACATGTTGGGAGCTGCCATAGCTGTGATTTATCAGCTTGTGTTACAGAGCGACGGTGTTGTGGAGGATGATGCCGACAACCACTGTAGGCCTCGGAGGAGGAGAAGAGTGTTCAGACCAAGGGTAACCTACCAGGGGCTATATGATCTGGAGATAGTAGAGCATTACAGGGTGGACAGGGACATCTTACAGCAAATAGTAAAGCTGTGCTGGCCACGCCTGAGAACCAGAAACAACAGAGGGGAACCTATCCCAGTGGACACGAAGGTATGTGTAAGCTTGCGAATACTAGCCACAGGTACCTTTCAAAGGCCAACTGGAGATATAATGGGAATCTCACAGGCATTGGCATCCAGGGTACTACACCAGTTCCTGGATGCCATGTTACCACATGCCAATGAGCATATACACTTCCCCCGAACTCAGGAGGAGTTAGCCAGCAATATGCATCACTTCCACCATGTGGCAAACTACCCTGAGGTACTGGGTGCGATAGACTGCATGCACATACAAATTAAGTCACCACCCAGTGAGTATGGTAGACGCTATGTAAACCGCAAGGGATTCCACTCCATCAACTGCCAGGTAGTGTGCAATGCCCAGGGCATTATCATGGATGTGTGTGCTGGCAGCCCTGGAAGCTACCACGACTCCCATATCTGACATGCCTCACAGCTGTATCAGGTATTTGTTAGGGGGGACATCCCACAAGGTCACCTTGTGGGGGATGCTGGCTATGCACTGGAGCCATGGATGATGACCCCCATCAGAAATGCACACACACCAATGCAAGAACGCCATAATGAGGCACACGCACAAACCAGAATCATCATAGAGCGTGTGTTTGGGATGCTGAAATCACGGTTCCGGTGCTTGGACACATCTAGTGGAGCCTTGCAGTACTCTCCAGGCATGTGTGCCCACATATTCATAGTACGTGCCATGCTACATAATATGATCCTGTGGAAACAGCTGCAGCAGGGTCATAATGAGGGAGGGCCTCACAGCCCACCGCAAGTGCCAAGGCCAACACAGGCACAGAGGGATCCAGACCACGGACACACTGTGCCAGCCCCAGTAGGCAGACGGAGGTGTGCCCAATATGCCTACGCCTTGGCAAAGAGGGAATGTATAGCACATACCTTGAGAGTGTAGGCTCCCACGGACTGACACCCCTCCCCACCTGCACACAGTAACATGGATGGCACACAAACATGACCACCTGTAAATTGTGATGTATAGGTGGCCCACTGTGGAATCCTACATAGGCAGCCCTCAAACATTGTACTTGCAACAGCCATGGGAACATGGAACTGTCAACACCGGAACAGTAGATGCGCCTATCAGCATCTGTCGGTGCTGTGTGTATAGGTTCCCAAGTACATCGATAGGTACACACCCGATTGTCAGAGGCAAAACAACAAACAGGGCAAACAGTGACACCCGTCGCCACAACATCGAGTAAGCAACTGTCGCGTACTGGAGCAGAGGCAACCGCGGGAGCACATGTGTGTAAGTACTGTCCGACACAGTCATCACGGATTACCAGCAACATTACTGAGGGGCTCCAGAAAATGTAATCATGAATGTAGTGTCAAGGCAGGGGATGTACCCATGACAGGCATTAGTCACCCTGGCATGCTGCATCCACGGTCGTATGAAGGTGTACCAAATTATCGGGTGTACCTAATTGTGATATACATACCCAGTGCTGGAGTACAGCCAGTAAACATCACATGGACATACCATTAACTGCACCCATCAAGTTGTAAACTAATGGAGTCTTCCATGTGAGTGTAGTGTGGAGTAACTGCTGTAGTGTACTGCACATACAAATTGACATAATTCGTGTACAACCCCCAGATGTCCAAGCGGTACATGCAGTGACTGTCGTGCATGTTCCCGGTCCCACGTCCCACAAGGGATGTCACATAATCCTGACGGCACGGGTAATGCATTCTGGATGCTGGTCATTAGAATATGTATAGCACATGTTAGCGGGAATAAGCGTTGCCCACAGCTGGTAAGCGATGTTTAAATACAACTATACAGATATGTGCGAAACAGGGCTAAGTGTCACCGACCACTGCGCAGATCACGGTAAATGATGTACAGAACAGGTGACACCAGCATTATTCACCCCTGAACAAATAACACCTGCTCTGAAGGGTAAAATGACCACTGCCAGGAGTGGAACAGGCAGTCATGTACACAATCACCCAACACTATTGCTAGGCAAGATGTACATAGGGTAGGGTTGCCACAGTTCAAATGACCAATGTTGGACATACACCAGATGTCAGCAGGATGACACACACCCAGCCAGGATGAAAACCAGAACAACAGTGTTTTGCATAGATAAAAAGCTTATAGTCTACTAATGGTTGCAGGTACGTGTTCCGTGTCCTGTAACATGTAGGTGGGTCAGACACAGAATAAGTGTGTCATGCAACTATGACATAAACTATAGGGAATATGTTTGTCCCAAAGTCGCAGGACATTTGCTATTTTCACAAATATTTCGCAGGACACAACTGCACAAAGAGGGATTGGCCCTTGCAAAGTGTGATGGGAGGTAATCTTAACCTATGGCAGGTGTGTAATGTGACAGGTACAGACACAAACGTGCGGAGTCCAAGAAACACAGTATACACTGACAAACACACAATGAAAGGTGTAGCATGCCTGTCACCATCCCTGTCCGAGATATGTAGATATATATATATATATATATATATATATATATATATATATATATATATATATATATATATATATCTACACATATATAATACAGATAGAAAGAGCGATAGTGTGATATATGTCGATATACAAGGGGTCACTGGCATCTGCAAATATATAGATAGGTCGTCGACATTCTAAACACCTTTGAGGTACAAATAAACAGGATACCGCCAACTATGGAACGTGTCACACACCGACATGCATAACCAGGAGGATGAAAGGCAGAAAGAACACAGTACTGGAACAGTAGAACCGCGAGCAATATGACGATAGTAAGGACATGTAGTCACCGCTGTCGGTGGTGTGGTCCACGTAGGTACCGTGTACAACTGTGGTTGTGAGTGATGTAGCCTGTGTATGTGTGTGTTGAGGGTGCCAGGTGTGTTCCCGTGTGACTAAAGTGTGTGTGTGTGTGTCTGCATAGTGTGTCTGTAGGTGGCAACTCGGAGGTAGATGATTACGGTAGGTGCGGGTATAGCTATCGGTAGGCATGCGGTAAACACCTGTCCCACATTGGGAGGGACAGCCCCCCCTGGGCAGGTGAGTCCTGACATGAAACATTAGAAAGGGCAACTGTCCATGAGTGTAGGACATTAGTATGTCCCACATAATAGGCAACAGTTGCAGGAAATACTCATGCCTGTATGTAAGAAACGGAAATGTTACATGCAAACTGATAAGTAGTGAAGAACCAAGAACAATAGGTATGTAATGAGGATAAAACTATGTGCTATCCTGTGTACTGACCATGGCCATATGTCAGCCTGTAAACACCACTGTGTGACCCGCAAGTGTCCAACTATGGCCATATGAAAAGGTGGCAAGCCATGTGACAGAGGGTCTGACACCAACACCACTGCAATGACTGCAAATATCTGGGACAGACATACACGGGATAGCGTTAATTTACAAATATCCCTGCGCATATCGCCGTACATCCAGAGGTATGGAAGTATCAACCGCACCTGCATACCATATAGAAACCAATTAACAACGGCCCAAAGTAAATTCCCATAACCGAAGTCTATTAAGTGATAGCACTGTAATTAGGGAAGGGGCCCACACACATATATATGGACTACGTAGAAATGCGAGCCCCACAAAACCGTATAGGCTACGTACACTTGCCTACATCCCCTACACTGTAAACAATAGCAATACAGACTGTAACCACAGCCCAAACATCTAGTTAGTCAATTACATCTGCTGAACCATTGACATACCTTGTGAGAGACATTTAAAGGCGCCATGCAATATTTTATCCGTCGTATAACGGAACAAACGGTGATGTTACAGGTGTTTGCAATAGTCCTTTATCAGACGGGTGGGATGACAGGTACAGTCACAGGTAGAACCACATACTCAAGCCGTCACACAATCCATGGGGGACATGACCCCAAAATAGACTTTGCTCTACACAAAGCAGTTGCAATTACACACAACAAAACACAATACAGGCCGTCTCCGCAAAGGCAGGGCAAATGGCCAATGCCCAGGTGGAGAATTCAATTATACCCCACTGCTGCCACGTAATTGGCGAATGAAGTAGCTGCACAGCTGAAGTGCAAGTAATTAGTCACACTGAGCCACCAACTGGCGGCAGTAAACCACATGTTGCAGGTATAGACGTATATAAGGATGACTTGCCAGATATGCAAACTGTATGCTCATACCGTATAACAGTTGAAAAAGTGATACAGCAGAGCGGGATAGAGACGAAACACCAGAACGATATCAAGCTATGTATAACACTAACTGTTTGTATAGTATGTTCTGTATTACGTAATGTCAGTGTATGCATAGCCTGGTTTGCAGTAATTAACAGTGTCCGCCATGCATAAAGTGGGGAATGGTATTTATATAGTGATGTCTCGCTGATCGTACTAATGCTTATAGAAGATGTGCGTCCAGCAGTGGGCCCCACGGTAAACAGCACAGACACCACAAGGGATGCAACATGACAGCGTTAAACAGAACAATGTCATATGACCCGCCGTCAGTGGCAGGGTATGTCCAATATGTACGTGCCATAGCAGGGGATAGTATATGTAGATATACTGTAACAGTACACATCTGTATGGGCATATAACATCAATGACATGTCTAAGGTGGACCTTCTGTGCAAGTAATGGTTGAATTATGGGATACCATGTAAAACATGTGTAATGTATAGTACAGTAGATTGATACGTCAGATATGTTACACAGGAGAACAGGCATATGATGCATAACAAAGGTATCATATAGTAATTTGAGTAGTATGTAATTAAGATATGTATAAACAGTTATGATGACATAACTATGTACTCCACTCTGTGCATTTGCAAAGATGCAAACATTAATCCCATACTAGAATAGCAGAAGAGATGTGACAGACAAACATGAACATGATTGGCGTGTACAATAACAGTATACATATGGCCCATAGTCACGGGACATTGTTATAGCATGACAGCCAATCTAACTGGAAGGGCTATACCAGTAACCATGCACAAAGGACATGTAATAGCTGCACAGGTTCATAGTGGGGTACCATGCAGACTGGCAAGTCAATGTGTAACAAAACTACAGTGTGCACACCACTGGCACCTCTCCAGGGTAGTGTCCTGTGAACAGAAGAGCCATGTGTAACCTGCATCACTGCACAGTACAGCCACTGCAGTGATCCCTGGCGTACATGTGTCCAACATCCAGCAAGTGAGGTATCACATGAACACTGTTACTGACTGTCCATGCGTGATGTACATAGGAATCATGTCCCAAAGCATGGTGAGTGTCCGGTCTGGGAATGCAACCCCCAAGCACATGCCACACACAGTCGCGTGTGTGCACATATCACATATCTATGAGCATCATGGTCATAGTGGCTATTGTGTATGTCATGTATGTGGATTATATCCATAAACATATTTGCAGACATGGGCCCTGTCTCTGCATACATAAGCCGCATACAGTAACAGTCATAGCTCAATAAACATCATGGTGTTTTAATGTTGGGTTATGTAAAGCTGTTGTGTAAGGTACACCCTACATGGGGTGTTGTACCCATGGATGTGTGTATACGTCCAGTGTTCAGAGGTACAATGGGTGCCTATGTACCAGCTACACACCCAGTACAGACATGTGTGAACACATAGAAGGATATCCACACCACAGTGGCAATGTGGTAATCACAGGAGTGTGTGCAACATACATGTGTCTTACAAACATGTTCAATGCAACATGTATGTAGGGAACTAACACCTATGTGATAACCAGTGGGAGAATGGTGTACTGCAAAGGTGATGTTCACACCACGTGTCATGCAGGTAGAGGCCATGCTGTTCAAATCGGTATCTGTCACAGTGACACCTGTATGGATGGGGTCTGTATCAGATGGTGTAGCTACAATGGCGCTGGGTATGCAGTGGTCAGTAAAGCTAGGCAGGGAAGTCCCCTCAGTGGTAGCCTGTACCTCCGGGAAGCATATACCAAACATGAGGGCCCCATGACTGAGGACTGTGGTAAGCCAAGTGTAACTGGATTGCAGCATGTGATATGGTATGCCACCCTCAGTGTGCGTGTCCCATCCACATAGCCACATTGCATAACATCCAGAGACATATGTTGTGATGTGCAGCTGGATGTGAATGTAGTCAATACCAGAATGGAGAACGGTACTGAATGGCAGCGAGAGGACAATGCAGGCTGTGTGGACACCCGTGCCATCATCAACTACTCTGGTGACTGTGGGAAAGGTGGTCAACAGGTGTAGGAGGCATGCTGTGGCCCCAACAAGACCAAAACAGCTGGCATCATAGGACTGGAGCACAACAAAGACTCGACAAATGATGTCCATGATGATGTGCCCTATAGCCGTGCAAAACAGTCCAGTGAGGTGTGTAGGGCAATAGTCCCAGTCATGCAGTGTGGCACCACCTGTGAGGAGTGTTACTGTTGCTGTGTGCCAGTCAGGTGCCACAATGTCTGGTACAAGGCTATTACTGAATATGGTGTCCCAGTGGGGAGACATGCTGTTCAGAGTTCTGTGGACATCACAGCCTGGGATATTGCAGGGTGACAAGGGGCCTGTGTCCTAGGACATATAGAGTGCAGGTCAGTACTGTGTAGGTGTGACTGCAGGTACACCACAATGTACCTGCAAGGAATGTGGCCCTGCAGGAAGTGAGAGAATGTAATGTTAGCAATGAAGCCATCAGACAGCATGTTGCCAACATCACCTGTTACTGTCATGTTCCAGAGTGACAGTTGTATGTGTGAGCAGATGTGGGTATTGCATACGACTACCGACATACCACCATAATGCCTTATGGTACATCTCGGATTGTGTCGCAGTAATGTGTACGTAGCTAGTCATGGTGTATGTGATGTGGGATCCTGTGGCCCTACCGAGGCTGACCAGTGAGTCACCCTGCCCATGGGAATGTACATCACTGTGTAACAGCCCCCACCTGTTTTTGTACAGTATGTCCATGGGACTGCACCCCCAGAGTGTCGTCTGTATTCAGGTGTGTACCAGCATGGCTCTGCATAGAATAGCATGAACCACATTGTCGTGTACGTGCTATTGAAGTGCACTGGGGTATGTCTCAGCATTTGCATGTGCATTGTCCACCTGCACGTGTGTCACTGCTACATGTGTGTCCAGCTATGCATACAATGGTGGAGGTGTTCTACAATGGAGGCATATGTACTATACAGTGGAACAACATGTGTGGTACACAAACCAGTACCGCACAGTGAGCAGTGATATGAGCAGACCACAGGCATCACCATTGTGTTATATGCCCCTGCAATGGTTTCACACATTGTGATGTTCCATCTGACATGTCTGAGACACGTAGTGTCTTGGTTGCAATATCGTCACAATTTCCCATAACCTATACCCCACATACCACACATACACCTGTTGTCTGCATAGCCCTGTGGATGGTGACATAACCAACATCTATGGATGTATGTCATATGGGACAACACAGACATGTATGATAAACGGCCATCACATACATGACCAACACATGTGCACACATGGCCATGGGGGATGGCCAGAGACACGTAGCTACACAGAAAACGGGATATGGATACACTCTGTCCCACTTTGTGCACACATGGTCCAAGTACAGCCGTACTAGACCGATTGTACAGGTGATGTGTTACGCTGCACATCATAATTGCCTGTGCACAGCTAGTGGAGGTGTCAGTGACATGTACCTCATAAGATGTGTTGAACATGATGTCTGTGTCATAGCATGACTGTAGTCACCTTCTCAGATTCCACTGACAGTGACACCAGGCCGCAGACACTGTATTTTCCCCCCTGCTGTAGGACATCACTGTTAGCTGTGCACCATGTGTGCATGGTACATCAATGTCATGTGTGACATGGTGAAGTGACAGGTCCGCTATGTGTGGACATGGTTGCCAGGCAGCTAACACTCTGTAGTCATCATGCAGGGGTGTCATCTGTATGTCCTCCAGTGACCTGTCACATGACACAGCATGGTTGGGTGTGTATACACCTCAGCATCGTAGGTCACAATCCACAGGTATGTCACTGGTATACATGCAGTTCTGGATATGCAATGTATACATAACATGCACTGTTAAGTGATATAGATGCCTCATGATGTCATGCAATGGCACAGTGTCTGTACATCATACTGTACAGCAATGTAGATGGCCCAGTCCCCTACCATGCCCATGTACATTTGCTCAACATGCATTCTATTTGTAGGGCATATGGACAACACCGCAATGTGATACCCAGTATGATGCTGTGCATGTGTCACGACACCATTGTGTCAGGCATGCATGCATGTTAATGAACATGTCAGCAGATTACATGTCAAGGTCACGTCAGCCATGTGTACTGTTATCCTGTTCTGGTCCACATGGTGTATCACGGGGATGTATGCATACTACCATGATCATGTGAATTGCATGGATAATGATATGACACCTGCCTGCTGTAGTGTGCATTCCAGGGGGTATGCTTACAAACATTATTGATGTCTGAGCTGCATGCTGTCAGCTGTATCACAAGCATGCTGCATGCCATCTGTCATCACACATGCATGATGTGTCAGTGCGTGTGTCGGTGTGTCAGTGTGTGTGTTGGTGTGTCAGTGTGTGTGTCAGTGTGTCAGTCTGTGTGTGTGTCAGTGTGTGTGTGTGTGTGTGTGTGTGTGTGTGTGTGTGTGTGTGTGTGTGTGTGTGTGTGTGTCTATTGTAATGTAGAGTATTTCTTTGCATTCACAGGTGATGTAGGTGTGTTACCCTCCTGCGGTCCATCAGATAGTGTCCCCACAGATGCTAGCAGTGATGAACATATGCACGAGGTAGAGGCAGGGATGTCAGGGGCGGAATCTGTGTCAACGGTTGCCATCCCAGCTATGTCCCCCTCTTCCCCGCATACAGTTCAGCTGCCAACACATACCGCATCTACAGTGGCCATAGAGGAAGGACAGTCAGCGTTTGTTAGCCTTGAACAGGAACATGTGGTGGCTACAGAAGGTGTGTCTCCACACCATGGTGGCAGTATACTGACTGCAGATGTGACACACAGGCATGTAGCTGGTGCTGCTCGTAGGAGGACCTCTGGCAGACATGCACCTGCAGGACATAGTGCAGCAGCTGGGATCACCAGACGTATGTTCCAGACTGTAAAGGCAGAACAGAGAAGGGCAGAGGCTGCAGTGGGCTGCTATCAGTACCCTAAACAACAACATCCAGGCATTGGCAGGTGCTCAACAGCAGCTTGTTGATGTTCTGGACAGACAATTGGGTGACATGGCCAGAATCCTTGACCGTGTCATGGCGATCCGTGAGCGTGAGCTGTCTGTGCTGGAACATGTGGTAGGGGTGAGACATAGGACACATGGATGTAGGCCAGCTACACCACCTAGTGCAGGTCAACGTGAGTGTGCCACCTCACATGGCCACTCCCATAGTGCCGTCAGCAGTAGCAGTGCAGCTGGTGCTGCGATGTCCACACCAGGTCACAGCAGGCCATGTGGACATGGCCCTGGATGTTCCCAGCGGGGACACGGTTCCAGTGGCCATGTGTCATCAGACAGTAGCCATTCTGTACCTCTGCCTGATAGTGCCCATGCAACCCCTGGCAGGCACTGGACATGTGGCCGTGTCTGGTCACAGTGAGCTGTACAACCTGGTCAGTACAATCTGGAGCTGTCCATAATACCCTTGTGAAGGCCTCACAAATGACAGAACTGTGTGCACACATACACGCACACAGCAAACACAACTGTAGGGCTCCACAACACCCACATGCATACAGAACAGACATGTCCATTCAAATCACTGGCCCTTACCCGCATACATGATGTCATCCATTGGAGCAGCCTATGCCCCTGGCAAACAGTATCACCCTGTGCATATGATGAAGCCTGTGCCGCATCCCTGTCATCCATATCATCGGTGCAGGGATATGCTCACATGGTCTGATGCAGAGTGAACAGAATAGTGAGAGGTGTATCTAACATTACTTGTGTATGCATATTGCAGGATGTGTATGTTGTATTGGTTGTGTGTGAATACTGAGATGTGAGAGGTGTATCTAACATTACTAGTGTATGCATATTGAGGGATGTGTATGTTGCATTGGACGTGTGTGAATACTGAGAGATGTGTATGTGACATCAGTTGTGTACTGTCAACATGCACCAGTCATACCATGTAGTCCAGGTGCAGCATGCATTGTGATATGTTCACAGTATGTGTCTCGGTTACAACAGTAACAGTATGTTGGTAATGCCCTGGTTCCCTCCTATGGTGTACTGGCATGTGCCTACAGGTATCAGTGTTTGCAGTCCCCCATGTGTAACTGTGGAGTACTCACAGGCACGTATGGCAATATCGGCATGCTAAATGTACCCTCAACCTGACTGTTGGACAGTCGAACATGATACAGATGTCCGAACATGACACAGATGTCTGCACATATACTGCACCTGAAGCATGTGGTCAGTTGAATAGGCTACAGTGGACAGAGATGTGACATACATACCGGGAAACATTACAGGTATGTTAACATGGTGCAGGAGTTGTACACTGCGGTCAGGCCAATGATGATGTTAGAGGCCACCTGATAGCATGAGGCCACACTGTGTAGCAGTAATAACCATGTCACAGTACAGGAACATGGCCACATTCACGGGGTCTACAGCACTATAACGCACCCCATAGTGTTCATGTGTGGACCCTTGCCTATGTGGTCATCACCCTCACAGTACTTTGCACCCACACGACGTGGCACAGTGAAGGGACATGCACAGGTACCCAGTATGGCTGGGACTGATGGCATCAACAGGGTAGTAGACTGTATCACCATGAGGGGTTAGTGATCTTGTTTCCACAGTATAGCAGCATACACCCTCACACCAAGAACCAGACAGCCATACATACATACACACACACACACTGTGGTGACCAGATATGTGTGTACGGATAACCGATGTATGTGATGCACCACACCTGCTGACCTCATGCTTTCCACACTGCAGTATGTACAGATCTCTACAACGGTGTACAGGGATGTGTTACATCTGGGACATAGTCCCCACCATATGTGGCATGTGTGGTCACACAAGCGGACACACATGGCAGTGCTGGGAATGATACACCTGCCATATGATGATCCGTTTGATAGACATGCAGCGGTACTGTCCGCAGTATGTGTACCAACGCTATGTCTGGCAATTGTGTGGCTATGTGCACATGGGAGGATGTCAGTGATACAGGTATCACGTGTCATACAGTTGGGTACTCCTGACCGCTGTGTATGCGTTAAGTCATCATCATCAAGTAACATTGACATAGCGTACTGTTTGCACATGGCATGATAGGGTGGCGAGTGACACACATGTGAGCCATTTCCGGCACACATACATCTACACAGGTGGATCACCACTTAATGTACACAGATCCCTCCATACGTGATGTGCAACCAACTGTACTGTCTGTATGTTACCATATACAGGTGTCAATGATGGGGCTGCATTGTGACTGCATGTTGTAGATAGGCACAGCTGTGTTACGGACATAGGCCACTGCACATGCATGGTTGCTGCATGCACAGTACAGATTGTACATGTGCGTTGGTCCTACATGTGTCTCCTGTAGCCATGTTTGTATGCATTGCTATTGGTGGACATGTGTGTTGACATACATGACACATGGACTGTGGTATAATATCACGGGTGTCATGGGCGACTACTACAGGGGAATGTGTCCTCCATCAACATTGCTACCTTCTGTACTGTGAGCATTCAACAGACATGGACCCATCTTCCATTTGCGTGCGTCTGATTGCTTAGGCCACTGTTCTGCACGGGGGACAGCAAAGGCTTAGCTATGTACATATGTGTTGTGTGTGTGGTCCATGCACGCATCCAATACAATCACATGTTTGACATATCCAAACATGTGTGTTCGTTGGTGTACAGCAACACTCATTTGTCACAGCTGTGTAAGACCCGGGGCACCTGGTATGTCTTGAGCTGAGCTGGTCATGTATAGTGGTATACTTGCAATGCATAACAACTGTTGGAACCTTGTCAGTACATGGGTACCCTGCACAGTTGCTGTAGACCTCTGTACAGTCCACTGGTCATGTGTCACACGGTGTTGTGGTAATGTATGGCTGTGTACTGCTGCAGCAATGACATGGTGATGTCTCGAGGGCTACAGTGTAGACTGTGGTGTGTATGTCTGGGATCTGCACCTGTGACAGCTGTGATGGCAGCTGAGTGTGTACTGGTCACTGCATGTGTGTGACCGCTCTGTGCATGGGGACAGTTATACCTTACTGTGCCCTTCCATGTCTAGATTCCGTCTGCATGCAAGATGGCCCTTTGCAACTGCTAAGTGTGTGAGCATGCCCAGTACGCTGTTGTGTAGAAGGACACACATGACAGTCCCAACTGAACCCTTGCGAGTTGAGATTCCGTCTGCATGCAAGACGGCCCTTTGCAACTGCTAAGCATGTGACCATGCCCAGTACGCCATTGTGTAGATCCACACACAGTGCAGTCTGAATGGACGTGTATTACTAAGCATGTGGCCATGCCCAGTGACACCTTGTGTTGGTGATGACCCTCTGTGCATGGCCGTTGGCATCCTGTATAGCCATGGTGGTCATCCAGGCAACAGATGTCCATTTTCAACGTCACGATGGATGCCAACTGAGTTCACACTGGTCGACTATCTTGAAGGGTGTATTGTCTGTGGGGTGTCCCGTGACTATGTCATGTTGTCGTGGTGCACCGTAAATCTTACATTGCCATGATCATACCACTGCCGTGTGTTTGTCTACGTGTACCGTGTGACAGTAATATGTCTGTATGCTTTCAGACTGATCACTCTCTATGCAATCCCTGTCAGCGTCCTTGTCAGTGTGGATGATGACACACACCTAGTGTGTTAGGATAGTTAGGTGTATGTTCGACGCACTGCCAAGTGTGTGTGTGTGTGTCTGTGTTTGTGCGCATGCTCCTGTCTGCCTGGGGACTCAGTCTTGCTTTTAGACGCCTCACACCACAGCAGTTTCCTACCGACATCTTTGCCTTTGCGGTTGATGACATGCACCTAGATGTCTGCCTCTGGGACTGCTGTGCCTAGTAATCTCGGTAGCGTGTTCTGTAAATACATCATGCTGTAATGTGTTAGGGTAGTTAGGTGTATGTTCGACTCCCATCCCTGTCAAGTGTGTGTGTGTGTGTGTGTGTGTGTGTGTGTGTGTGTGTGTGTGTGTGTGTGTGTGTGTGTGTGTGTGTGTGTGTGTGTTTGCAAGCATGCTCCCATCCGCCTGGGGACTCAGTCTTGCTTTTAGACGCCTCACACCACAGCACTTTCCTACCGATGTCTTTGTCTTTGCGGATGATGACACGCACCTAGATGTCTGCCTCTGGGACTGCTGTGCTTAGTAATCTCGGTAGCGCGTTCTGTAAATGCATCATGCTGTAGTGTGTTAGGGTAGTTAGGTGTATGTTCAACTCCCAGCCCTGCCAAGTGTGTGTGTATGTGTTTGCGCGCATGCTCCCATCTGCCTGGGGACTCAGTCTTGCCTTTAGACGCCTCACACCACAGCAGTTTTCTACCGACGTCTTTGCGGATGATGACACGCACCTAGATGTCTGCCTCTGGGACTGCTGTGCTTAGTAATCTCAGTAGCGAGTTCTGTAAATGCATCATGCTGTAGTATGTTAGGGTAGTTAGGTGTATGTTCGACTCCCAGTCCTGCCAAGTGTGTGTGTGTTTGCACTCATGCTCCCATTTGCCTGGGGACTTAGTCTTGCTTTTAGATGCCTCACACCACAGCAGGTTTCCTACCGACATCTTTGCCTTTGCGGATGATGACATGCACCTAGATGTCTGCCTTGGGACTGCTGTGCATAGTAATCTCGGTAGCGCATTCTATAAATGCATCATGCTGTAGTGTGTTAGGGTAGTTAGGTGTATGTTCGACTCCCAGCCCTGCCAAGTGTATGTGTGTGTGTGTGTGTGTGTGTGTTTGCGCGCATGCTCCCATCTGCCTGGGGACTCAGTCTTGCTTTTAGCCACCTCACACCACAGTAGTTTCCTACCGACGTCTTTGCCTTTGCGGATGATGACATGCACCTAGATGTCTGCCTCTGGGTCTGCTGTGCTTTGTAATCTTAGTAGCGTGTTCTGTAAATGCATCACGCTGTAGTGTGTGAGGGTAGTTAGGTGTATGTTCGACTCCCAGCCCTGCCAAGTGTGTGTGTGTGTGTGTGTGTGTGTGTGTGTGTGTGTGTGTGTGTGTGTGTGTGTGTGTGTGTGTGCGCGCATGCTCCCATCTGTCTGGGGACTCAGTCTTGCTTTTAGATGCCTCACACCACAGCAGTTTCCTACCAACATCTTTGCCTTTGCGGATGATGACACGCACCTAGATGTCTGCCTCTGGGACTGCTGTGCTTAGTAACCTCGGTAGCGCATTCTATAAATGCATCATGCTGTAGTGTGTTAGGGTAGTTAGGTGTATGTTCAACTCCCAGCCCTGCCAAGTGTGTGTGTGTGTGTTTGCGCGCATGCTTCCATCTTCCTGGGGACTCAGTCTTGCTTTTAGACGCCTCACACCACAGTAGTTTCCTACTGACATCTTTGCCTTTGCAGATGATGACACTCACCTAGATATCTGCCTCTGGGTCTGCTGTGCTTAGTAATCTCAGTAGCGCGTTCTGTAAATGCATCATACTGTAGTGTGGTAGGGTAGTTAGGTGTATGTTCAACTCCCAGCCCTGCCAAGTGTGTGTGTGTGTGTGTGTGTGTGTGTGTGTGTGTGTGTGTGTGTGTGTGTTTCCAGCTGCATGACAACAGCACATTGCTTTTACAGTATTCACTCTCCATAACATCCGTGCGGCGTCTTTGCCTTTCATGCTGCTGTCCGCAGGCTAGACGTGTGCCTGTGTGAATCATGTGATCCACTGATCACGGTAGCATGTTCTGTAACTGCGTAATGCTGTTGTGTGGTACAGTCTTACGTTTGTGTTCTGCTCCCAACCCTGCCACGTGTTTGTGTGTGTGTGTGTGTGTGTGTATGTATTTATTTACATATATATATATATATATATATATATATATATATATATATATATATATATATAAACATATGTATATAGCTATATATATCTGTAGATATATACATATATATATCTATATCTATATATATATATAGATATATATATATATATATATATATATATATATATATATATATATAATGTATATGGTATATAGATATGTATGTTGGGATTATCACTCCTGAATGTACTGCATTATCTTTACGTGAGCACCTTGGATGTATGGACATCTGCTATGGCTCTGTGATAGTGCACATACTGTGTGCTGTAGTGATCGTGGGCTATACATGTGTAGTGACTGGCTATTGTGTTGCTGGGTATTACACGGGCATTGGAAACAATGTTAGTACAGCACCTTTGAATGGTCGTATGCAGATTTTGGCAACAGTCAGCAGTGGTTATTACATTGGAGTGTGAGTATGGCTCATATCCATCTGTAGTAACAGACAATTCTATGCACCTCAGGTTAACATTACAGACTCACATTTATCCACAGGTTGTGGTACAGATCGCAAGACTGTATGTGTAGACAATGACATGTGCAGGACTGGGTTGTGTTGGATGCATGGAGGGGTGTCCATGGCCAGTAATGGCGATCTCTACAACCTTGCAGGTACAGTCTGTGACTGTCCCACAACCTCCTGTATATGGCTGACACATGCTGTACCTGTGTATCTGCAGACACCCACACTTACCACAAACAGCTACGGCTATCACATACACACACCCATTGCACCACCATTGGGCCATGCAATAACCGTTGTCCCTCACACACACACACACACACACACACACACACACACACACACCTACATATACATTGGATGGCTCATTGACAGCTCTGGAAATTTTAACACCACACCCTGTGCATATGATGTCACTTGTGAAACCACCTGTGATGTGTAACATTGATGCAGGATCTGACTAACCTGGTGCTGCTGCACACGGTGGCTTTATTCCACTGTATTAATGTTAGCATGCTGTTAACATGCAGTGTGTTACTTCCTGGGTATATCAGCAGGCATGATGCATTGCAGCTATGACCATCACTGTAGCATAGTTTACAGCACTGTTACTTCTGATGATGTATTCTCCATCCATGTGCCATTTTACTGATATGTGTAGTATTGGCAGCATGTGTGTCTGTGTGTGCAGTATGTGTGTGATGTGTGTAGTACACATGTATACATGCTTACAAACACATACACAACATTACACGGGCTTCACCATTCATACACTAGCTTACTCGTTCTTCCACACTCCACACGCGCACACGGGCTAACACGCGTGTACACATGCTTACTTGGGCTTACTGGCATGTACAGGCGCAGACACACTGTGGGCAGGTTTGCAGGTCACATCGGTGGTATCAATGGCGTACACCGTCAGTCTCCTGATGTTCACTAGGATAGCTCATGACACGCCTCTTCCACTGAGTACTGACAGCACACATGTGACACTGCTCTGGTGAGGTTACAGTGTTTTATATATACACACTCATGTTGTCACCTATCTTCTACTCTAATAGTCCCATTAACCTACACTACACTGTAGAGGCTTGGCCCATATGGCATGGCCTGTTGTGATTCACTATCATCAGCCTCACTTGCCTCACATTGCCTAGAAATGCTTTGTTACATCTCTGACAGAGGGCTTCCACACATAAGAACCAGTACGTAGTAGCCATGTTGTCTCCAGCTTGCCATTCATCTGCATGGCATGCTAACATCTAACTAAACATAATTTAGTATGTATATTATACATATGTCTCGTTTTGAAGCGCAGCGCGTTCTCGTGGCTCTGCGCTACGCTTCCACACCAGGGATCGGGGGAGGACAACTACTGGTTTATTGATATCCAATGGACAAAGCCACCACTGGCCTTGGACTTGGACATTGGCATGCTTCTTCGACTGTATTCATACTGTATTTGCAGCTGTCATTGCTCCGTTTAGCAACGTGCAAAACGTTAGTCACATAACATCCGGGTAAATGTCTGCACATAACTCTGCTCTTGCACGGACAGCTTACTGTTTCATGTATCGCGTAATTACATAATTTGCATAGCTTACACATTGTCCATGCAATGTTTGTGTTACGGGTGGTCTTGCACGCCCCTACATGTGTTTGCTGAATAGCCTGGCAGTCATCTTTCCTTGCTGTACTCTCACTCAATCCATAAACGCCGAAGGCGTCATGTATCATGGCCTAGGCTTTGCTGTGTGCTATGTCTATTTGTGGTGTATGCATGGCTGTGGGTATGTCCCACTGTCATCATTGGTAAAGGTGATGCCCTATAGGTACTTCATGTAGACTGCTGTGTCATTTGACATGTTAGCACATACCTGTGGCCAATACTGCACTTCCTACTGCAGCACTTTTCATACCTTCTGAGTTATCTTGCAGTCATTAATGCTGTTTCCTCAGACGTGTATCTGTTTCTGATCATACCTATCAACCTCCTAGAGCAAAACATCTGTACAAAGCCCAACATGATGGTGGGACATATAGGGGAAGATTATACATATTGCTCTTACAAACATAGATAGTTGACAGTATTATAGGTTTTGCATTAGTATGACCTTTCTGAGGGATTTGGGGTCTTAAACTCATATGTTTATCATTATTTAATGATGTCAGTTCTCAGGTATTTGGCAGACAGGTACAGATTGTAAGAGGAACACACCACACATATGAGGCATATATCTGCACATTTGTACGGTTGCGAGGTATGTTTCTGATACTGGAAATCAATTTCTTATACCAATGCACACAATACATGGCGCCATCACAGGCCAGTTGCCATTACATTCCTATTGCAGGACACACCCACCCAGAGGGTTATATTCCTCACACAGGCCAACAGGTGCTTATCCACACTAATTATTCTATCATGTACCTTATGTGTACACCGGTATTTGCACTTTCCGTCAGTGGCAGAGCTCACGTACGAGTATGGGGGACTGGACACTGTATCACTGACACTGCGTGACACCCTGAGGGATACATGTCTTTTGAGTCTATTAACCTTGCACATTGACTTTCACAGGGCATACGTTGTCATTCACATTTGTGGAAATACATGCTTTTGACTTGTACATGTTTTGTCATTTGTCCTGACGTCTTTCTTCTCACCTGTCCACCTAGTATCACTTGTTCTGTACATTTAATTAGGATGGGTTACCTTCATACCTCTCACCTGTACACATTATAGGTATACGCCCCGAGGTTTGACCTATAAATTTGTTACATTTGTCATGATAATGTGCCTTTCTGATAGATTGCTGGCAAGGCATGACGGACTGTGTGGTTAGGTAATCATGACTGACATTTCTATTTCATGATTACTAACTCTCATAACATTCGTATTCCTGACTATGCAGTTATTCTATCAATGTTCTGACTTTGTCTGGAGTATATTTAATATAGTCCCTATTTGTCTTTCGTGTACTATGCCTTAGTCCAGCTGTCGTATTCTGACATTTTGGCAGGTATGGTTACCATCTTGGTCGTATGCATGTCCATCCATGATAATCGCCTACATGACACAGATATAGGTCCCTACGTCTTCCCCCAATGGTTTACGAAATATCCAGTAGATGGGTTGCACCTTTTTGGAGAATATAGGCGTGTGCTATACCCACATAGGTATATTGATCACTCCCATGGGGTGTACCTAAGAGATCTGTGCCAACCAACACCTTGGCCCATTTCTGCATACCCATGATTCATATACCTGACACCCCTCCACAGTACCCATTACACATGTTTAATGTGAGCGATAATTAAGTGTGAGAACACTTCCGAGCACTCCCCACTCTGCGGATATCAGGTCGTACATCATACATTCTATCGACCCATGTGTTATTACCCTTGCACCTGCTACTGTTGCATGTACAGCTATATCATAGTTGCAGCTGTGACATCTTTTGCATCGATGATGGTTCGCACTTCATACAGGATCAATTTTTGGGGTCCTGCAAAGGACACCTATATTCATGTTTAACGTGTAGAACTTGCAGGCCCTGTCACACTGGTACTTTCCGGGCAATGGTTTGGAAAGCATCAGTGAATTCTCCTTTCATGCATGTCTGTCTGTCTATCCATAATAGCTATACCATGACCTATTTATGTACATGTGTCATATGTACAGGGACATATGTTTGTTGTGTATATATCTATTCATGTATCGTGTGTGTATAGATATAATATGTACATATATACATATGTTTTTACATTCCTCATCTCATAATTTGCTTTGGTTTATGTCTGTGGATATATGTGTATATATATCTCCATATCATACCTTTCAACTGTACAGATTTCCGCTGCATGTACAGCTGTTTGCCTCTTATCTTTGGTCCATTTTTCATAGCCTTGTGTCTATCTGGCAAGTTAGTGGCATATCATTACAGACTGACGTTGGTAAATAATGACAAACATTTCAGGTTACGACTTCATACCCTTCAGAGAATCCATGCTAGTGACACACCTGTTATTCTATCCACTTTCTATGTTTGTTAGGGCAATATCTGGGAATTGTCCCTATTTGTACCAGTTGTTGTCATGGCTTTGTCCGGTTTCGTACTTTACGGGGTTAACAGGTATGAGCCATGTACATAGAACGTGGGGTAAACACCATTCATTTTCTATTCTGTGAGCGGATTACACACGCGCAGGTGCACTTGCATATCCTTATTGTGGGTTACATATGTTTCATAGATAATTGTGCTTACGTGAACTTTCATAATTCTGACCGTAACAGTTACATATCTGTATTCCAGTTTATGGACTGCTGCAAAACACACGTTCACCTTTACATATTTAAATGTGTGTACAGCACGAACGCATTCATTACACTTTCAAGTTATATGTGCAGATGTCGTAGGTCAACCGGGACTGCATTCACGTTGGCCGGATGCCGGAACCACTATTCTATTGGTGTTCTCCCTTATTAATATGCATATCCATAGTACTTAGCTACATCAACATATGCCTCACCACTTCACCTACAACACAGGCATCCATTCTCCTGCTGGGAAAAAGGCAGTACTACATATTACACATTCCCTATTGCCTACTGCTGTGGACTCCGGCTGCATTGTTAATCACTCCGAGGATATGCAGAACACCAAGGCATATAGTCCAGCCACATACAGGTCTTTGATTGTCAGGGTGTTCCTGTAGTGATCTGGGTTTAGGTTTGTCCACCTGGTGAACAGAACTTCCCTGGCCGAGTTCAAATATCAGACGAAGCATATGGACAGGGATTATCTCCCTATTTTGAAGTTTTACCTGTGTTTATAGACACAGGTATTTGGGCACCTGTCAGCAACTCCACGGTGAGGGGTGTTCCCATTTACATTTGACTATTACCTGTATACAGTCATACGATTGTTATTTTGGACATGAAGTGACTACAGGTATGCAGTTGCACATTACACAAGTGTGAAGGGTTGTTACTGTAAATATTTACAGACCATACCTCTCAACCTCTTAGAGCACCAAACCTGCACAAAACCTACATGATGGGGGGACTATTAGGGACACATTTTAATGATTGCTCTTACAAGCTTAGAACGTTGATAGAATACTAGGTTTTGCATTAGCATGACTTTTCTCCAGGTTGTGGAGTCTTAAACTCAGGATATTTCTCATTATTTAGTGATGTCAATCCTCAGCTATTTACCACACTGGTGCAGATTGTCAGAGGTTGTCGGAGGCACACACCAACACTATGGGGTGAACATGTGGCCATTCTTAGGGTTTCCACCTTTTCAAATGCCCAAAGTGGGACATGTTCTGTAGATATGTCAGATTTTCCAGGACAAAACATACATACAGCCGTGCATGGTACAGAACTTTAACCTTTTTTGTACATATAATAGCTTATTCTAGTAACATTTGAATTTCTTCTGCTACTTCACATAACATATAGAGGTTTCATATATAAGATAACTGTTTTATGCGACTATTAAAGAAACTTAGGAAATAACTTTGTCCTAAACTCTCAGGACATTTGCTATGTTTTGTTTTTTTTTCATAGGACACAACTGCCTACAGAGGGACTGTTACTCGCAAAGTGGGACAGGTGGTGACCCTAGTCATTCTGTGAATATCCAGACAGTTGAGTGGTATGGCACAGACCTCTGTAATACACCGTTGTGCTCTGGCACAGCAGTAGCTCAGCATTACAGACAGCAGTCGGAACGTGCTGACAGTTGGGTTTCAGACTTCATACTCCAGACATTAATGCCAATGTGCAAACTGTTATTCTATCAAATGTTTCCAAGAGCTATCTTTACAGATTGTCCCTGTTTTTGGTCCTTTGGCAGTAGCTCAGCATTACAGACTGCAGTCGGAACGTGCTGATAGTTGGGTTTCAGACTTCATACTCCAGATGTTAATGCCAATGTGCAAACTGTTATTCTATCAAATGTTTCCAAGAGCTATCTTTACAGAGTGTCCCTGTTTTTGGACCTTTGGCAGTAGCTCAGCATACAGACTGCAGTCGGAACATGTTGACAGACAGTTGGGTTTCAGACTTCATACTCCAGACATTAATGCCAATGTGCAAAGTGTTATTCTATCAAATGTTTCCAAGAGTTATCTTTACAGATTGTCCCTGTTTCTGGACCTTTGGCAGTAGCTCAGCATTACAGACTGCAGTCGGAACGTGCTGACAGACAGTTGGGTTTCAGACTTCATACTCCAGACATTAATGCCAATGTGCAAACTGTTATTCTATCAAATGTTTCCAAGAGCTATCTTTACAGATTGTCCCTGCTTTTGGACCTTTGTCTCACTTATATTCATGGCTCTGTCCAGATATCTTGCTCCCACAGGTTGACAGGTATGGTCGGTCACGACTGCACACAGTGTCTGTCACACTTGATCAGGGTTGACCTGTTTATGTCAGTGTCTTCCTCGCCCACCTGCCCTTTTCCACTTTGCAAATGTGTGCATTATATTCTCCCTCCTATTTGTGTCTGGACACGTGCGTCACGGGAAGGTATTTTATCCTGGGTGGTAGGTTATGCATGCCCACTTAGGGCTGGACAGTGTCATGGACCTCCACTGCACGTTCTGACTTGTGTCCAGATATCTACTGGATTGAACATCTTGTCGTCATACCCATTCTACTATTTACACAAGTTGGTCATCCCATGAGGGATATCCCAAAAATTGGACTAGACCAATACAAGTTAGATAACGAAGATTTTTGTGGCTTCATGAAAATGTGCAGGGGGTTTTACATGTAGGGGATACATGGTTTGCAATTCTGACACTGCCTAGGGTGACAATACCTACTACATATGCGTAGGGGTCACTGTGTGTGGCTGTTTCTGCAACAAACCAGTGGACCAAGTACGGCTGGATTTGGTGGAAGTTCTGGTATGGTGACAGGTTGTGTGTTGTGGAGGGTATGCTGGGTAGGCCATTATGCATCCAGGTGTGTTGCATTTGTTATGGCCAGTTCCATCAGGACCCATCTGTGGGTATGTGATGGTGATGTATCTATACATTTGTCTCGCATATTTCCATATTCATATGTTTGTGGGATTGTGTTCTACACTATGGCCTGTCTGCTTGTCTTGCAGCTGTTTCTACATGTGGTTGTGTTTCTTTCCACTTCACCCACTGCCCCGTCGTGCACCTGCAGTTCACCTTTTCTGCATATGACACTGTATCACCTTTGGGGAATTTACCATTAAACACCCACCCCTCACACGTGAATTCCTCACACCCCATAGAGCACTACTTTGGTTGTTGGCCCATGACACAGCCAGAGTTACACACTGACTACCCTACATGTGTTGGGTACCTTTATGGTTGTGTGGACTACCCTGCCATGTTTGCTTTCCACATGCTATACCTTACGCACATCGGTACACGCCAATACTTCACTTTCATTACTTGGTTGGTGTATCCAGGTACTACCCGTTCGACTGTGTGACATACATGTTCGGATTATACAACTGCCTTCCGGATTTTGCCAGCCTGTTGTACTCATTGGTAGGTTGGCACCTTTTCCTATGTCCAAGCTATTCCTTACACATGTCCGACTGTTGTGGACAATGCCTCCCCACAGTCGACGGTTGTGTTTCCACCTTTTCAATTGGCCACAGTGTGACATAGGGTTACCACCTGTCCCACTTTGTGAGGGACAGTCCCTCTTTGGGCAGTTGTGTCCTGACATGTAATTGTAAACATGGCAAATGTCTGAGATTTTAGGACAAAATTGTTTCTTATATTTTATGTGATAGTTGCATTAAACAGTTATTCTGTATCTGAAATACCTAAATGTTATGAGACACAGAATAAGCAACTAAACTGCTACAAGAATACGCTTTTCTGTAGGCAAAACAGTTATGTTCTGTCCTTTGTACTGGCTGTGGGTATGTGTCGGCCTGTAAAATCTGATGTCTGTACCAAACATGTCCCACTTTGGCCATTTGGAAAGGTGGCAACCCTACTGTGACATTTGCGGTGAACACAGCATATTTTACAGGCCGACACATACCCACGGTCAGTTCGGTAGATAGAACTTACAATTCCTGCCTATATCTAAGCTTATTCTTGTAGCATTTCGGTATCTTATTCTGTTTGTTATGACATTTATGTAATATACGGTCAGTGAAATATATTTCATGCAACTATTGCATGACGTCTACGGATGAATTATGTCCTATATTCTGTGGACATTTGCCAGTTTTACATGTTTCGTGTCAGGACACATCCGCCCACAAAGGGACTGTCGCTTGCAAAGTTGGACAGGTGGTAATCTTGGTCGATGGTACGGATCATACTGTTCCTTTTGGCCTACGTGTCCATATTGTTATGCTGTTTATATGCTCCTTCTGTTTTGCTTACATGTGTATGCTATTTCCTATCACATTTGGTATGTGAAATACGGACATACCTTTTGTATGTGACTATTACATGATTTGTGGAATATGATTCAAACATATGGTCACTACATATATATATATATATACATTTCTCCTTGTGTATTTTGTTATGGACACATCTGCGCAGCTATGTTCCCTCCCTCACATTATGGGTCGGCTGGTGACCCTCTCCGTTGGACTGGATGTACCTACTGGCGGCACGCTAACATATGATACGTTTCACTTCCACATGGTATAGCTATCAACACTATGTTGGACTACAGGCACACGGTTTTCCTGTCATTTGTTCATGGGTAGGGACCCGTTATTCCCTACTGTGCATTTGTGTTTGATTCTTCATTTTCTGTTCGCAGGGACTATGCTTTGCATATGTTTCAGTATCCACGGACACTGATAGGTACGATTACTATTGCTGGCGGGATATAATATTCAGCAGTTTAGGTTGCTCCTCGACAGCCGACATTGGCACGCCTCCCTGCGCAACTTCGATACGCCCCTTGCACTCACGCACATTTCCTATGCACGTGGCTGTGGCAGCTGCACGCCTCCATTAATATGCATATGGCGAGACTACTCCATATATACGCCGCACGGCCGGTGCCAGCCTTATGCCGGCCTTGCGCCGAGCTTCATGAATCCGGGGGACTGTGTTTTTTTTTGTTTTTATTTTTGTTTTTTGCACTTCTGTTTATTGCTTTGTTCTATTGTTTCTTTCACATCAGTTCTCTTCAGAGTAGTAACCACAAAAACTCAGTAAAACTACCAATATACAGTACTATTGTGACATTAAGCTGCTGCTGCTGTGTCTTTCGGCTTATCCCGGTTAGGGGTCACCACAGCAGAACTCCGGTCCATTAATGTTTGGTAGTGGATTTTTATGTACCGAGTTACCAGCCCTGACACACAACCTTCAACGAAGGCATGCCCATACATGCATGCCTCCACACAGAAGACGCTCTAGCTGAGAATTGAATGTGACAGCGTCTTGCTGTGAGGTGACAATGCTACCGCAGCACCACTACCGTGGGTATTGTGACTTTGAGCATAAAAACTTATAGTGCTGAAAAATTATATTTGTTTTATGTGATATGGCATTAAACAATGTGCACATTTGTTTTTCAAATTTAAGCTATAAAAAGATCAATAGCAAAAATGTGAAATTGTCTTATAACAGGATTAGTCAATATAATTTATCTCCTGATGGTAAACAAATGTTTGAAAGCTTAGCTAATAAAAATGGCAATATTATCAGTACAAAGATGACCAGATAGGAGAGCTAGTAATACCTGGTAAGGCTGATAATAATAACTGCTCCCTGATCAGGAATAATACCTGAAGTCAAATATTAAGTATATCTGCTAATGTACTGCTATAAGATAGGTTGTCTTTCTCTAAATGCTTGGCTAGAGAACAGCAGCATTCATATTCCATGATTTTCTTGAAGAAGTTTCTTAGCAGACCTGCTTAAAATAACATGGAAACAAGAAAGGATGATTAACTGAATGAGCAAGCTGCATGATGACAGAACTGCAGAGAGATCCATGCATCTTCTTGTGATTCTGGAGCATCAGATATAACTTGTTTGGTAGAAGATCATAGAAAATAAGAATAATTAAAATGCCATGCAAGAAAGCAGTTATCAGGCAACAGTGATGAGGAAGAGAAATGTTAGGATCCAGAAGAAGCAATATTTTGACTTCGCATCCACACATTTGTTAGATTGTAATAACAGTGCCATATTCTGATTAATAAAGGCTACATTTCTCTTGCTCCTTTTACAGAGGTCATGTGCCTTTTTGCATTTAACATCAGTTCAACATAACTTCTTGGATTCCAAGAAATACTATTTGTGTGTAGCCAGGATGCCTAAGTGAAGACAGCAAAGGTTCAAAGCTCTGCTCTTAGTATTAAATGCAGGAAAATAATTATTGTTTTGAAAAAGTACTGCTACTGTTTAATAGTTAATAGTTATGTCTACTCAATAATCATTTTTTATCAAGTTTTATAAAATAATTCCTGTCACTTTTATTTGGAGACTGTTTTGCTGAGTGAAGATGAGCAATTCCAAGCATTCTCATGTTGACTCTTCACTGAGGAAAGGTACACAATTCATGCCTTTTACCCTTCAGAAATTTTCCTTGGAAATGTATGATTTTCAGGGGAACTTAGGGAATCTAAGAAAAAAAACAGTAAAAAAAAAGAAATCTTCAAAGAAATGTTACAACAGCAGCAAACAAAAATTTCTGACACAGAGAATGCCTTGAATGACATAGACTGCAGACTAAAAGAAGAAGAATCTCAAACAGGCTTTTTACTAGAACAGAACACTTGTTTTTTAAATAAAATCAATGATAAAAAACAGAGGAATAGATGTAATATAAGGATTTTTGGTCTACCAGAAAAAACTGAAGGTAAGGGTTTAATTTAATTTCTTAATACTTGGATTCCAGAACTATTAAATCTTCAGCAGGGTTTTCCTATGGCATAGAAAGAACCCACAGAGCCATTTGCAAACCTTTTCCTTCCTCCTCATCCTCTCCACCAAGATCCATAATCATTAAGTTTTTATTATATATATATATATATATATATATATATATATATATATATATATATATATATATATATGAAGATAAAGAGTTAATACTAAAAACTGCATGGATAAAAGCCCCTCTGAAACACAAACAACATCCAATAAGATTTAACAATGACTATTCTTCTTAGACAATAGAACTTAGGAAAACCTGATCGGCTTTTGTGAAATCTCTTAGGCAGAATTATTTTAACTCTCAGATAATCTTCCCAGCAAAAATAAAAATACATTATCTAATGGAATAAGAATCTTTAATAATTTGGAGGAAGCTTTTATATTTGTCAAAAATAATAATCTCATATCAATATCTGAAGATATGGACTGGCCTTCCCCTTCTCTGAAAAGAAACTCAAACAAAAATACATGGTCTGACATGAAGAAAATGAAACAAAAAACTGATCCTATTTCTTCCAGTTCCAGCAAAATCACTATGTCTACAGAGAAATAATGGCTATTAATTCAAATACTCCTTCTTAAAAAATAAAAGTTTAACTTAAAGAAGTCATTTAAAATACTTATTATTTCAATATTTACTGTGGAGAAGGTGTTTTTTTTTCTATTAATTCTTCTTAACTCAAAGCAGAAGTCTCAATTATAGTGTTTCAATTGAATGTCCTCTTTTTTATCAGATAACTTGTTTTCTTCCTCATATGTGTTATATATTTATACATTAATAAATAATCTTTAAATTATAATAGAGTTTTTATATTATGATTGTTACACTGCCTCTTTTGTTTTGTCTAAAGCAGACAGCATTGTGATGTAACTTTAATACTTTTGGTCTTTCTTTTCCCCTGGATAGAAACTTGTCTAATGAACTTTTTGAACTTGTTCTAATTTTCTCAGTCATCATACACACATAAATCAAGTTTTTTTTTCTTCTTCTTTATTTTTGTTCAGATGGTGATTCAGGCTATTTTGCTGATATTGGTCATTTTTTTTATGAAGTTAGGGATTCGCGAGGGTAGACTTTTTTATAGTGGACTTACTTCTGTACCTTCAGCTGATATTTGCTTGTTCCACTGATTTGTTTTGATGCCATTTATTTTACATATTTGATTGTTTTTTTTAACTGTTACTGTCTTCTTCATAAACTTCTCTTGCAACCATCTCCATGAGAAATTTCTTTTCATTGCAGCTGTCTGCAACCGTTATCCGTGTATCTCCATGATGCATAAGAACTAATTTCTGCTTCCATTACACTACTTCTCCTTTAACAGAGCATGGTGATTTCACATTCTTCTTTGTTTCTTTTCCCCTTCTGACTGTGACTCTTCTCTTCTGTTTTGTCCACAACATAAATCACATCCAAATTGAAAGTGCTTCATCTCCAGATTGGATGTTCAAGTTTTTTTGTCTGTCCAATATAATTTTTACAATACATTTAGTTCACTTAATATTTTATTTCCTCATTTTTTGATTTGCATTTTTGTCTAGTCAATCATTGTAAGTCAGTTGAAAAAGAGTGTGTGTGCGTACTCTCAGCAATGATCAGGGAAATTGGAGTGACATTCTCAGATAGTCTCTAACTGCTGTGTGTTATTAAGTATGCGTTTTTGTTCCCTAACTGAACTACTCCCTTAATTCATTATAAGTACTGGTGGAAGGCTGATGATTGTTAATGATGTGCTGCTAGCCTAAGAATCATAATGCATGTGGAAGAAACTGCATTTTTTATCAGTCGTGCATCATACTTCTGGTTTCATTTTAATATGTATTTATATTTTGCATCCATTGTAAAAAGTAGAGTTTGTACTTGGCCAGGGTTCGGTGAAGACTTTCTGATGGTTACTATCCAGTGGGAAATATAGATAGGGGGTTGTTGATCAACACCTGTATATGGCTCATTTAGCTATTTGGATTCAAACCCTGTTGTAAAGTACGGATTTTGTTCTATATTTGTTATTGATTAGACATTGGCTATAGAGTTGGCAGATGTGCATGTATTGTAGTCTAAAGAAAATCTGCTGTGTGATATTTATGGTGGATTCTGTCTGGTGGTATAGAGAGGGTAGCTTTGGAGACTCTCCTGTCTCTTTAAATGTCAATTATAATATAGCATGGTAGATTTTTCCCTGCTCTGTCATCTATTGTAAAGCTAAGATGATATATTTTATTAGAGTAAAGAAAAAAATGCAGTGATATTTCCTGAGAATTTTCAATTACTAAAATTTATGGAAAAGATGTTTTAAAATAGTTCTGAATAGCTATGGTTACTTAGTATTAATAATGAACTGCAGGTTTTGGCTCTGATGTACTTCTTACTAGGAAAGACATTATACCCATAGGGATAACTGTCATTTGTTGCCTTTTTTCATTCACTTTAACTTGATTTTTATCATGACGTATATTGCAAACTTTTCAGATAACAGCTATTTAAATGTGGATAAAGGATCTTGAAAAATGGACACATTCTACTAAAAGATCTGAGTGCTAGTTTATCATAAAAATCTTATATATGCTTCCTCTTGGATTGTAGGATACCACTCAAACACTTATTTACAAATATAAATATAAAAAAATCAGGAAGGAAAAAGAAAGGGAAAGGGAGAGGGAGGGAAGGAAAAAAAATTAGTCTAAATGTTTAACTTTTGCCAGTTGAACTATCTGGAAATGTCTTACCTGTGATGCAGATAGAATTTACAGAGAAGACTGGTGAATCTTGTGGAGACTGTCAGTCCTCTGGAAGAAGATCCCCATTAATCTAGTCAAATTCAAGTGTGGTTTGTAAAATTGGTTGGGGAGTAAGGAATTTATCTCTGTTTTGACACCTATGTTTTTAATAAACCTACGCAGTATATGGGTGGGTCATCTCCAGTTCTGTACTTATGGGTATTGTCTCCCAATCCTTTAAGTACACTTAAAGATTCCAGTACATGGCAGTGATTGAGATGCATAGGTAGACTCATGGGGGACCTAGTGGCCATTAGCTTGGTACATAGTTATAATCTTACATATAGCCTTTTCTATTCTGATCATCTCATAAGTGAATGATTGTTTCTGAAAATGTTATATTATTACAAAATGTTAGATTGTTTCTTGTAATGTTTATTATTTCACAATATATTGTAGAAGCTGATAAATGTTTATACGTATTACTAATCATATAAAATAATTTGGCGAGGAGAAGTGTGGAAAAAAAGGGGGATGGAATATTTGTAATGCATGATAGTTTGGTACTGTATTTCCAATATATAAAATCATATTTTTAGTAATATGTAGTAATGTGATTTTTTTCATATCTGGTGGTATAAATTAATAATTAATCATAAATATTTTCCTATTACCAAATATGTCTATATGTTTAATTATTCATCTTTATTTATGAATGTTTGATATTACATATATTTTAACATTTGGTTTTATACTATTTAGTTTTTTAATGAAATTGATACTTCATTTACTTTTCTCATTTTCAACTAAATGTTTAATGGTGTATCACTGCAGTGCTTCAGGGATAGAGACAATGAATGAGAAGAGAAAAGAGAGGAAGAGAAGGGAGGAGGAAAATTAAAAAAATAAGAAAAATGCTGAAAAGCTGTAGAGGGGAAATATTTTGCTAATATAATTCTCTAACATGTTTTACTTAAGAATGAGAATCAATGCCTTATCTTGTTAAACAGGTTATATAATATTTATTTTAATAATTGTTAGATAAAACTGATATTTTTCTAAGATGTCATTTTCATTTACATGTGTTCTGAAGTTATATATCATTTTATTCTCAGAATCATAACTTTCTTTTTAATTGCATTGAACGGTTGTCTAAACATTTAACAAGCTATTTTATGTGTTCATTGACACAAAAAATTGAGATTAGTCTTCAAACTTATATTCATGTTAATAGTTACAGATTACATGTTTTATTCATTTATAGTATTTTAAATCTTTATATTTTGCTAACACAATAACTTATTTTAGCATTATTTTTACTCATTGACCAATTAATACTAAATTATTTCATTATTATTAATGATTGATGAAACTAAGATCTGATTTAACAACATTAAAATATTATCATAATTGTTATAATAATGTGGTATGCAGATGATAACTCACAAACCCAATTATTATTACAGTTATGATGAAAATAACTGGGAATATTAAAATGCACACAAATAATATAAATATATAGTCTAATATTTATTAGAACTAAGTTGCTCTTTTTATTTCTCATAAAAAATAGGTTAAGTAAAAGAAATGATAGCATGAACTAGTGTATGAGTATTAAAAGGGAAAATTATGTGAAAACAGAGTAAAACAAATTGGCTATATTAGTTCATACTTATTCAACTATTCATTTTGCTGAAAATGTTAATTTCCTATTTATATTCTAAAATGTAATGTCTCCATTAGATGAATAATTTCTTGCAGAGCTGAAACTGATAGGTTTTATTTTGTTCTTCTCTTAATTTCTTAAGGTATAGGCTTGTTTGGTAGTGTTGGATAATCTGGTAGTTTTTTTATCTATCTATTGGGTTAGGAAGTTAGATAACTCCATGATTGTACTTAACATATATTATTTACAATATAATGTTAATTTTTTATCATCTTTGTTATTCTTTTAAATTGCCTGAATTGTCATATTTTACTTCATCAGTACAAGAGACTTCTTTTTACATGTTTGGTATGTTGATTTGCATTAACTATTGCAGAAGTATATTTTTTTAAACTACTTTATAGAGGGATTTAACATTCTTATCTTTAAATGTTGATGATTTAAATAATCCAAGTAAAAGATCAAACTTATTACAGTGTTTAAATATAAATAAAGCTCAGGTGATTTCTCTTCAAGAACCTCACATCAAACTTATGGAGAAAATATCTGGAATCCTAGTAATTATACAATTTTAGCCTAATCCTCTTTGAAATCAAAGAGAAAAGGCGTCATGATTCTTTGGAAAAAAATAGAGATCTCCCTCCAATTATTCAAAAATATGAAGCTGGAGAAGGCCTTTTCATTTTCATAGTCTTAAAATCCAAAAAATAGAATATGGATCCTAGTTAATCTCTCTTGGTTTCCAGACATGGGACAAAGTCTTGCTAAACACATCTAGACTTTATTCTTAATAACTATAAAGGCAATTTAATTATATGTGTTGATTTTAATTGAATATTGGAAGATTCTGTTACTAGCAGTAAAAGGAAGCAAAGACTGGCCTCCACTGCAAAAGCGCTCATAAAAAGAAAAGAATCTCTTAATTTAAAAGGTACATTTAATATGAAAGATCCTTGTTCACTGCTCTTTTCACATCTAGATTATAGGTATGGTATGCAGACTAGAACTGATAAAATACTAGTTTCTCAAGACTTGATCTCTAAAATATCTAGTTTTAAAATCATTCGTTGTCCTATTTCTGATTATGATTACCTCATTTTACAAATTCAAAGAAAATTTCAACATTTTTTTAACTAGTATCCATGTTTATATAATACATCTTACAGAATTTAAGCTCTGGTTGATGTCTGAATTAAATTTCTTTTTAGAATCCAACAACTCTACTGAGATAATTATAATTACAATATGTGATTCATTAAAGGCTTATATTTTTTTGTAAAATGATACCTTTGTATAAAAATAAAATTAAAGAATGTGACTCAGAATTACAAAGCATTCAATCAGAACTTCTGGTGGTTAAGTCTAAATTTTATAAACATAATCAGTCTAACATGAAATAAAAATATAAAAATTAAATAAATATCTCACAAAACAAGCCTTGCCCTAGAAAAAAATAAAAATCGTCTTTTATTCCTTATCATGTAAACATATGCATAACCTATCAGAAAGAGTTAAATTGCAGTCAAAAGTTAATACTATTTTAGAAATTAGACATGAAAGAAATAAAAAATACCACAGATATTGGGGATATACTTGAAGTTTTTATTTTTTATTACACTTTTCAGAATTTAAATTCTAGTCCTAATGCAAAACCTCAACACTAAATCTTAATTCTCTTAATATTATGAAAATCCCAACAAAATTAAAAGTCGACTTACATAAACAGATTTCCTATTAAGAAATAGTTGATAAAATTAAAAATTCAAAACCCAATAAAGCTCCAGGTATGGATGGATTAATAATAGAAATTTATAAATGTTTTTCTCCTTCTATCTTAGCTTTTTTTCATAAAATTCTAACAATAGTCCAATCTCAAGAGGAGATACCTCCTTCCTGGAAATATTCATTAATTGCTCCCATATTGAAAGAAAATAAAAACCTACAACAGTGTTCTTCTTATATACCTTTCTCACTTGTAAATAATACTTATAAATTTGTTATGCCTATTCCTACTAATAGAATAAAGGAACGTATAGACCAAGTAATTAATTCTGATCAAACAGATTTTATATATCAAAGACAAACTCATGACACTATTAAGGTTATACTAACTTTTATACATTTTTTGAATAAGATGAATGAATAACTTTTACTAATTAGTTTAGACATTGAAAGGTTTTGATTATTTGAACTTGAATTACCTGTTTGAAATTTTAGAACTTTTTGATTTTCCTGAACATTTAATTTAAATTTTAAAGCATATTTATATTAATAATGTTGCTTATGTTAAAATTGTTCCCTTTACTTCAGAATGTATTCCTTTACTTAAAGGAACTAAACAGGGTTGTCCACTTTCTCCAATCCTATTTGCTTTAGCCATTGAAGTTTTTGCTATTTAATTAGAGCAAATTCAAATATCACTGATATAAATATCTTTAAACAAATTTCCTCCAAAATTATATTATTTGCTGATAATGTTTTACTAACTCTTCCTAATTCAAGGTCAACTCCTGTTGAACTAGATTCTACAATCAAATTATTTCAATCTATTTCTCGTCTTCATTACAATAAATCCAAATCTATATGTTTAATTTTAAATAAAAAGAAACACATTCAAGTACATAAAATTTATATAGGTTCATAGATTAGTACTAGGCTAACTGCCCTTGTGAGCCTAAGACAATTATCCCTTGTGAGACTCTAACCCTGCACCTTGTGTTTGTAAGGAAAACACCTTAGCCATTAGGCCACCCTTCCAATATCATTGACAATCAAGTCTCCTCTTTAAAGTAATCAGGTGTCACACTTCTGACTTCTGTATCGGCAATAATTAATGCTATGATAACATTATAAATATAATAAAGAATCTTATTCATAAATGGGACAATTTTCTTTACTTGATAAATATGATTCTTTTATCTAAAATAGTATATATTATACAAGCTCTATCATTTTTGCATACAAACACTACATTAGCAAAATAAACAGTTATTAAAATTCCTTTGGTTTACTAACAAACCTAGGATAGCATAACTTCATCACATTGGAACGTGGGATCTTGGTGAAATTAACTTTCCAGATATTGATACTTATATCCAAACAACAATCTTTAAAGTTATATTAAATTGGGTGGATCCTAATTATGAATCTAACTGGAATACTTTACATCTAACTTTCCTTAACAATGACAAAGTCATATTAGGCAGTAATTATCAACTAATCAAGATAATTTCTTCTAGCATTATCTTTTCAATTATATGCAATATAATATTTCCCCTCCAACAAATTCTAATTATTTAGGTATTATTTTTTAAAAAATTAAAAATATGCTTTCTAATATAGACATCAGGACTTAACCTGAAGTATTAATTCCTTTCAGTACCACTAGATTTTTTTTAACAAATTGCATATTCATATCTTTGTTGGTTGGGAGTCCACAAGTTTTGTTTGTTGGCAACAATGTTTTAAAGACCTGAAAGTTAAAGATTTGCAACAACTTATTATTAAATTTAATCTAGATCCACAAGATTGATTACTAATACAAAGCATGAAGATGTAGACTCAGGAATTTTGTTTATCTCACTCAATTTAAAAAAAAATACTAAATTACTGCATCTTTTCTATGAAATTATATATAAGAAAGCTAAAATTGAGCATTTAATTTCAAAACTTTACACAATTTTAATAAAATATAAAATAAATTTAAATACTAAATTCTGGAATCATATATTAGGTAATTTTTCTTACTTTATCTCTGAAACGAAATATCAAATATCATCTTCAATTTAACACACCTCTTGGTCTTATTATTGGCACTTATTTACTTGGAAATTTTTACATAGAGCCTTTTTAACTCCAAATAAAGTAACTAAATTTAATGGCACTAGCAAAATATTCTGTTGGAGATATTTACAAGAATGTAATCCTGATCGGTTTCATGTTTTTTATGATTGTCCTTCTTTTAAATTATTTTTGGTGTAATATAAATGATGTCTTGAAAGCTTTATTCTCAAATACTTCCTCATTATCCAAATTTTAAATATTTTTTTAATGTATGTGATATTTGTGATTTGAAATCTAAAAAACCTTTTTCTTTCATGGACTAGCGTTTTTGGAAAAGAACTGTAGAGAATTGATGGTTTTGCACATTAAAACTACAGAATAGTCTGCATGGGTGATTTCCCTTAATAATGTTAGGCATTCAGTTAGGAGGTAAATTGCTGTGATATTACCACCAATTGAGGTCTGGTCTTTGAAGTGTATGATAGTAAGTTGACACCTGTCTGTGTAATTAATAAGAATGAAGTCTAGCATAATATGCTTGGTGTTTTTATGGTAAAATTTACCGGCATGCAAACAAACTGAAATAGACAAATCCAAGTGAAAATAGGTTAAATGGCAGTTTTACACATGTTAATTCATTTACTAACCAAATAACCTCATTGACCATGATAGTCCATTTTCAGGGCAACACAGAAACACTCTACAGTTTAAGGATTTTCTCAGACTCATATAGTAGGCAAATAGAAGTGGATGGACTATACTGTTGATAATCAATATCTTGTTACTGTATTAATGCCAACAGCCCGTCATGTTGTCATTGCTTCAACTTTGTATCACTTCTTCTCATGTACATATTGTGGAGCTTTTCTCCCTGGGCATCGATAAATAAATACAATAAATAAATACATGGACTTAAATCTTGTTCCTTAAAGTATAGGAAACACCTTTTATTCCTAGCTGTATCAATGTGGGTAATGCCAAATCATTATTTTAATTAAAGATGTCTGTACTAAAGGATGATCTATATATTATAGAGAAATTGTTAAAAAATTGTGGGTACCTGCTGATATGCTGAATTGCCCCACAAGGAATGTTAACTTACATGATCAGCATTTTGTAGAATGTGCCTCAGAATTGCAAATTGTTTGGAATATTTTAGAAGATGCAAGGGCCTGCCACTAGTAAGACTGCTTTTATTTTATTTTTAAAGAAGTTTAACTGATAACTTGTCAAGGGAGGTCATGATGGTCAGACTCTAGTGATATTTTAAATAAGGTGGTTACATTAAGGCCTACTAGATAAGTCAAAAGAAACAACTGCATTTTTTCACATTATCAGAATGTAGCAGTTTTTGAAGTGATAAAGAACATGTATGTATTCCAGCAAACAAACCATTTTTGGAAATAAATGGACTGATTCCTGAATGCCTTCCCATCTGCTTACTAGATAAGTTACTGTGGCCACTTTTTTTCAAAATGACAAAAAGGTTTGAAATTCATATGCTACTATGCTTTAGATGGCAAGTGTTAGCTACTGTTTGCCACTCCTGGAAAAACTAGATGACATACTAAAATCCCCAAACAGACTAGAATGGATAGGATCAGATGCAGCTGGGTGTGCTAGGATTTCTACACAAGCAACAGTCTTTATCTGAATGGTATTAGAGCATATCTGACTTATATACATCAAGGACAAATGTCTGAAGGGATAGACAGAAGACCAGAGGGGTACTGAAGGAATGCCACTGGAGCCACCTGCAGCAGGTGGATTGCAAAGGAAACTCTAATGTCAAGCCATATTCACTGCTCATGTTGAAAAGGATTTCTTCATATTATATCTTTGTCTTGCCAAACCTCGTAGTTAGCTAATAATATGTGTTGTCTCTAGCTACATGTATTCACAAACATTCATAACTGAGTGTATCAATTTTTTTTGCTATTTATATGAAACATATTGCTATCTGTCCATATATATCAAGTCAAAATATTATATTTGTCAGTGACTACTTGTAATATTATTTCCGCACCTTTTTGTTCAAATTGAGAATGAAAAGTTCTTGACAAAGCTTACCTCCCTGGGTAACAAATTGAAATAAGTAAATAAATACCTATTTGTTCAAATTGAGACTGAAAAGGTCTTGACAAAGCTCACCTCCCTGGGTAACAAATTTAAATAAGTAAATAAATAAACATGCAAGTTATTTTCCAAGCAAACCTGCATAAACCTTGCAAGTAAAACTATGAATAATATTGCCTATCCCTGTGAGTTCATTAGCAAAGGCTATTCCTTGATTAGGGTACCTTTAATCCTTAGCACACCTGGGGAAACAAGCATGTTAAGAGGTTAT
The DNA here is from genome assembly GCF_019279795.1 of Protopterus annectens. Classification (NCBI taxonomy): domain Eukaryota; kingdom Metazoa; phylum Chordata; order Ceratodontiformes; family Protopteridae; genus Protopterus; species Protopterus annectens. The sequence continues at coordinate 1,108,716,791 of NC_056725.1, forward strand.
CCTGTCCTTTGTGCTATTCAGCTTATAAAGTACTACCAGTTTCTCTCATTTGTTACAATGCTGATATTTTTGAAATGGTATGATTCAAGGCAAGTAAAACAGCAAAGAAGGAATTACACATGAAGGGAAGGAGTTTAACAGATGCAGTCCTACCCTTACAGACAAAGGCATTGACAAGGATGAGTCAGAATAGCATGCAACTGAAAAACACATGGAGAACAATTTCATTTTTTTTAAGACAGAATGCTTAACAGTAAACAAAATGACAATGCTACATCATGGTCATATGTCTAAGGCTAACAGCACTAAATTAATTTAGATATACAATGAGGAAAACAGTGCCAAAAAAGTTTGGACAGCCAAAATAATCACTATCTACATATAGAGACTGTATTGCTCAGGGGCAGCTTAAAAAAACATAAAGAATATAATTAAATAATTACAGCCCACCAGGTATAAGATGGCCTTATATGCATTATCATCACAAGAAGAAAGTCACCACTTCTTTGGAAGAAAATATTTCCAATGAGATCTCTACCCAAAATGAAATGCAGTGCTCTTATTACATGTGTGCTGGCAGTCAGACCAGCCACAGTCAGCTAGAAGAACACACTATGGAAGAAGCAGTAAACGTCTGTTAAACTCAAAGACAGAACAGTGTGGAAACCAATCATGTAGTTCTGTTGCAGACATAATTCATCTTAAGCAAAGAACTTTGTATAGTATAATGGGCATCACTATGAAAACTGGGCACAGGACCTCATTTACAGATTATGCAGAAGCACTGTAAAATTTTCAGAAAATGTAGAGTGATCAGTTCAGCCAATGGACAAGTAAAAGGTTATGCAAAATGCAAGACAGAACACACAAAATAAAATTAAAACTATAACAGCTAGTCTATGAAGGCATGTGACTTTGGTGCGAGCTGCCGCTGTCTCTTGTGTCATTTGCCACACTGGCTTAGAGTGCCTTGGAATCAACATTCAACAGTAAGAGTGGCCCAAAAATAAACTTTTAGCATCTACAAAGAAAAAAAAATCAGTTATTTTTTTATTATATTGCAAAAGCAATGACAAATAAAACATGTTACATCAGTTGGCACAACTTGTTTTCAAATAGTACAAAAGACACCATTTGTAATGAAAATATTCAGTAATGCTTATAATGTAATCACAGTTCCTTACATAGTTTAGTCACAAACATATATTTCTATGTAAGAGGAAGCAGCACATTTTGGGACAACTACCATAACACCCTGGGCTAATGCAGATGGATAGATTATTCTACCTATCACCACATCGCAAAAATAGATGCTTGAATGAACTAGTGAAGTAGAATATTGAAACAGAAGGAAAAGCTTTCAAGATGCCTTACTTCAGAAAGTACAGTTACTGGCACAGATCTCATACCAGTGTTGAAAGATGCCAGTAGACCTTCTCAGCACTAAAGGACTGACTTGCATTGTTACAGACAGTAGCATCTCTATGATTGATCAGTTGTGGTAAGCACACTAGATCATAGGCCTCAAAAGGCCATACGATCCAATTTTTTCTACAGTTCCAGTAACGGCATACATGCTTCATAAGCATGTTTGTGTGTAAGGGAAGAAATAAAGAAGCCATAAGCTAGCTAGAAAACCAGGCTTATTCCATGTAAAATAAGATATACAAGCTGTACAAGATTACTCCCTTCCTATCATAAGTATAAGAGGTGATTGCTAGGCCCATGGTTTAAAAAAGTACAATTTCATAAATAAACCCATAAATTCGAAAGGTCACTAAAAAGAATATATAAAGGCTTTAAGGTACAGTTTTATAAAACTCCAAGACTGACTACAAACCAAAAATGCAGTTTGCACTAGAGGTCTATCTACTGTACCCTACAGACACAAGAGGTCATGTTCCCCAAAGACCCAGGTTACATATTACGTATGTGTGCTTATTGCAAGAACTCTGTGTCTTAGAGTAAGGGTAAAGTCCTGGTTTCATAACGTCACACCTCACGTATACTCCCAGGATCCTCACTTTTAGTCTCACTATTCTGAGAATAGCAGATTTCACCCTAACAAATTCAACAAATACACAATATCTCTAACCGGTTCAGACAGCAAATCAAGCCGCTATGCATACCTGAAACACAGAGCAAATTAATAACAACTGCCATTTAGAGCAATGTTGGAACAACCCATTATGTTTTTCAACTAACCTGAAGCACAAGCTGCTATACAATGGTAAGAGAAAGGCAAATGAATGAATTTAGTACGAAAAGTGTTATATTTCTAAATAAAGTCCACTACTTTTCTTCTGTAAATGCTTACCTGTACTGCTAGATAAAAAATAAATCATCACATTATCCATTTTAACATTAGTCACAAATTAAACAGCATTTCAAATGATTTAAATAAGCAAAAAGAAAATAAGAAGTAAAACACACCTGAGTCTAGAAATAGTGGCTTGACAAATTAATATATAAATAGTACAAATGTGGATAAAAATATTCTTTCTGACATCTCTAGTTTTTGCTGTCAAACATTGTGACTGTTCCTCTTGTCTCACAACCATGAGCATAGTGTGACTACTCTGAAGACATACATATAAATTTTACTCTTGATTTAAGACCCAGAAACACATAAACACTGTCTGCAAATAATCAAAATTTGAAAATAAACTTATTTTATTTATTTTTTCATTGATATGGTTGTCAGAAAATGTACTGCATTTGAGCAGGAATTGTTTGTGGCCATTGGGGAAAATAGTTGTGTTGCCTCTGTTGGGGCAGAGTTTGTAATGAAAGACAGGGTAACTGCTGCACCAACAGATGCATTTGCACCGATATTTGAAAGAGATAGTCAAAAGATCACTTCCAGCTCAACAAAACAAAATAGAACGTCTCTCATTATGCCATTCTGCTTATATTGTTTCTAATTAAAGAGAAAGCCGGCCTGTTTGAAAGCTGAAAACACAGATTAGCAATTAATGCAAGTGATCAGGAACACCTATAGAAATGTAAGTGCCGTGGTATATGATGAGTACAAATGTCTCCAAGCAGAATATGTTAACATACAAATAAATATCGACAAAGCCAATTACAAGGGTGTGCACGCAATAGGAACAGATAGTTAAGGCTGTAAACAAAATGAGAAAAACTGCTTACACAGCAATGACTGAATGATATATGTACAGTACATTTTTACTGAGTATGTGTTTGCTGGTAATGATGTGTTAAATATAACCCCAGCAAAAATGCAATATAGAACTATGTTTCACAGTTTAATTTAAATATCATTTTTCCTGGTAGCTTCTAGCATTTCTTGAACAACATCAATTCTAAATGGCAGTTATCCAGCTTCATCATGAATGCTGGACCATTAGTCTAAATGAATATATAAAATTAAACTGTGTTTGTTTGCCAAACTCATTTGCGAGTTCATTTGAGTTTTCATTTATAAATTACTGTATTATTTTGGGGTTAAGACCATTTATCCTCCCTTATGCATTTAAATTAACATTTAGTCCTGCAAGCTAAATATATTTAACTTATGATGTGCTCATATAATTGAATTAAATTTAAAAGATTTTCTATAAATGGAATAACAGCCATAACTGCAGTTTCTTTTCTAAAATAATTATGGCATGGGGAGAATTCTGAATGCAAAATAGTTCTGATCTTGCTGCATTTGCAGTCTATGTTGTTAAAGGTTTCCTAGTAATCAAATTGTATGTAAATATTAACATTAATTCCAATGTATATGAAAATAAACCAAAACTGTCAGTCATCAGTTCACTATTTGTAAATATGATTCATTTATCATCTTACACACACATACACAAAACAATAAAATAAAATAAATTGCTAGTGACTAAATGGTTTGGTCTGTGCTCTTGAAGGGTGATGGCAGAATTTCCATACAGGTGGAAAGGGGTGGTTTCTGAATAGCTGTGCTAATCAATCACTACAGCTGTGAAAGATGATTATGAGAAGAGAGGAATTCTACTATGGCACAACAAATAACCTAATGTTGGGGAAACAATACACATAAAGCTTACAGGCAGAACTGAAAGAGAAAAATGCATTGCAAGTGTTTTTGTTGGGTATAGCCTCCAACAGGAAGACTTATATACTTCTGTATCTTCTCCTGTTTGGCAGATATTTCTGTGACACAAAAGCCACTATTAGGGGGTTATGCCTAGCCAAGTTTGTTGATGATTTTAAAGTGAGGGTAGTTATTAAATCTCATTGTGACACTGAAATTCTCCAGAAATAAGACATACAAACAAATGTGTAGTGTATTAATTATGGGCTTAACATCAACGCTGAGAAATTCTGCATAGCTTCATTTACTAAATCTAAAATCATTATTCTTTACCATATAGATACCTTTCCACTTAAACTTTACTCAGGCATCAGGGAATTTAGTACATATGTTGACAACAGACTGTCTTTTGACTACTATATTTCTTCATATCCTTCTACCTTCTATAGCTTATCAATTGTAGTTCCCCATCAGGTTTGAAAGAAGTTATAGTTCCACTTTATTCATCCCTTATTAAGCCTTTCATTGAATATATCGCACCATTCAGCATGTTCCTCATGAAGCAACAAAATTAAATTGGAAGACTTAAAGTTTTCTCACCAAAAGGGTCTCATGTCTCAGTATTCTTAACTATTCAAATAGATTAAAATCTCTTTCCCTCTACTCAATGTCATATGGACTCTTGAGGACTGATCTCTCTCTTTTCTTTGAATTAACCAGCACTGTTTAAACTCTTTCACCTAAACAGAATAAGTGGTAAAACAAATATCCATTCTAGAAACCTGAACCAACACGATCACATCAATACCACCTTATGGCATGACAGATACCTAACTGAACATATTTCCTGTTTCTGGAATAGGCTGCCATTTCCTAACAAATGGATTACTACCTAGCAATCTTATAAACCAAAAACCTTCAAAACAACAAAAAACAAACTAATATGAACCACCTCTAACTCCCAAAGTCAGTACAACAATGAAGTCCAAACGACAAACTCCGATAATGAAGTGGAAAAATTTTATTGCATTAAGCTACAATCCGAAGCTTTTCGTTAGTGCAATGAGCTAACTTCTTCAGATGAATGAATTAAAAACATTCGCACCATTACAGCAGAACAATAAATACCTACAGCAGTTAAACACGCCCCTTTCTTTTTCAAAAAAATTAAAGATACCATTCATTTAAATAACATTGTCTAATTGTGAATGCAAATCATAAACTATCAAATGAAATAAAAATAAAATATATAATATATGTAATGTATATAATGTATTACATTATATTACATGTTATATTTAAAACTCGAAGCCTCCACTCTCGGCACCAATGAGTGCCACTCCCACACCTGGCACATCTGTCACCTTCCCCGCCAATCAAGAGGACCCTAAAAACTAGAGCATATGCCTTAGATTAAAAGACTCAGTTATAAATAAATTATATATAAACTTAAAACATAAAATAAAAAATATATAAAATATATATATAAAAAATTCCTAATGACACTAAATCCAACATTGTAGCGAAATCCTACCCCTCACGAACACGAGAAGGGTAGTAACTCATTGACAACAGCTAAATCAGCACCAACCAACAAGGAACACGGCAACTCCAAGCACCGCATCCATACATCGGGCAATCACCTCAAGTGTGCCTGCACCAAAGTAGAACAAAATAAAACTTTTAGTTATGTACTTACCATAACGACAGATGTATGCGATCCATCTTGCCTACATTCTAAACTGATGGGCTCGGAGCCGAGAATCGGCTCCGACTCAGCCGGTACACTAGCACAAAGTCTCTGATTGGCTGGGCCAACCCCTATATCCCAGGATGCACTACACCCAAGCCCCCAGATCTTGTTTGCCCACACAAAGTCCCCTTGACATGCACCCAACTCACAGAGATACGTGATCCAGAGAAGAGAATAAGACCTGCAGTGGAAACCCCACAAAACGTTTCCTCCAAATCCTGCAGGTAGGGGGCCGGAGGGCGGGTATATACGAATGTAGGCGAGATGGATCGCATACATCTATTGTTATGGTAAGTGCATAACTAAAAGATGTAAGGCGATCCTATCTCGCCTACATTCTAAACTGATGGGACCGCGTCCCTAGCACCTAGATCCTGGGAGGCTCATTGGAAAACACTCCCGAGCACTGTGGAGCCAAATGACGCCCGACTCCTGGACTCTAAGTCTAATTTGTAATGAGCAATAAAAGTGTGTGGAGAAGACCAAGTGGCAGCAGCACAAATTTCATCTACAGACAGTCTGGAGTGGAAAGCTGTTGAAGTTGCCATAGCTCTAGTAGAATGTGCTTTAACTGAAAATGGAAGGGACCTTCCTGTCAATGAATAAATAAAGGATACACAATCCCTGATCCACCTGGCAATAGTGGCCTTAGTGACTGGTTTGCCAATTTTATTATCTGCAAAGGCAACAAATAATTGATCTGATTTCCTGTCCTGCTGCGTTCTATCCAGATAAAGTCGTAGTTGTCTATGCACATCCAACTGGTGACATCTGTATTCTGCATCGGTGGAATAGTCAGGAAAGAAGACTGGAAGCTCAATTGATTGCTGAAGAGAAAGAGCAGAAGAAACCTTAGGGAGAAAGGATGGGTTTAATCTCAGGGATACTCTGTCCTTATGGAAAATGAGGTAAGGAGGCTTGGCAGAAAGGGCTTGAAGTTCTGAAACCCTTCTAGCTGAAGTAATAGCTACCAAAAATGCAGTTTTCCATGACAAAATTTTTTTCTCACAAGTTGTTGCTGGTTCGAATGGAGGGGACATCAAAGCAGCAAGGGCCACATTCAAATCCCATGGTAAAACTGGCTGTGATATAGGGAGACGAAGCAACCAAGCTCCTTTAAGAAAGGCCTTACACAATTTGTGACTCATGAGAGAAGGGTCAAAGGCAACATGGTAATTGGAAATCGCTGCTAACTGCACTTTCAGCGTAGAAACCGCAGAGCCTTGTCTAAAAAGGGAAGCCAAAAAGTCCAATACTGCTGAAACAGGGGCTGTCAGGGGATCAAGGTTATGCCGCTGATCCCAGAAGGCAAATCTTTTCCATTTGCTAAAATAAATACTCTTGGTAGAGGGCTTATGTGAAGAGGACAGTATCTGAACCACCTCAGGCGAAAACACATGCTGCCTGACTAAGGTCGAAAGTGGAGCAACCAGGCCGCTAGCTTGAGAGTCCGTAGAGACGGATGGGCCTGCCCCGACTGGTGCGTCAGGAGGTCTGGGACTGGGTCTAGGATCCAGGGACCATCCACCGCATACTTCCTCAGGAATGGAAACCATACTTGACGGGGCCAGAATGGGGCTATCAAGATCATGAAGCTTCCCAGATGGATAGCCTTCTGAATCAGTCTGGGCAGTAGAGGAAGTGGAGGGAAGGCATAGAGTAGACTGGAGGGCCACTTGTGAACTAGTGCATACCTGGGTTCTTCCCCTTGGGCAGGAATCAGGGAGAAGTAGTTGTTGCACTTCACATTCAGCGGACTGGCGAATAGATCGCAGCAAGGCAACCCCCACCGGGTGAAGATCCGATCCGCCACTTGGTTGTTCAGGGACCATTCGTGAGGCATCAGAATGTCCCTGTTCAGCCTGTCTGCTATAACATTGGATTTCCCAGGAATGTGCATTGCCACTAGGAACCTCTGGGAAGCAATCACCCATTCCCACACTCTCATTGCTTCTCTGCAAAGGGGGTAAGACCTGGTTCCTCCCTGTTTGTTGAGGTAACAAACCACTGACATATTGTCTGAAAGGATCACAATTGTCCCCAGTGGGAGAGAGCTGTGAAGTGCCTGCAACGCTAGAAGCACTGCTCTCATTTCCAGGACATTGATATGTAAGCGAGTCTTGTGGTCTTGCCAAGTGCCTTGGACAGTCCTGCCCAGATAATGCCCCCCCCCCACCCTGTCTGGGAAGCATCCGTGGTGACAGTGGCAACAGGGTAAGGGGGGTGAAAAGGTTTGCCTAGGTTCAGGTTGGAGGAGAGAAGCCACCAGTGGAGATCCCCCCGACAAGTGTCCGTGGTTAGAATCGGGTGGGACAACGGGAGTTCCTGAAAGGACCATTGGCTCGAAAGGAGCCACTGTAGAATTCGCATGTGCAGCCTTGCCATCGGAACTAACAAAATAGTGGCCGCCATAGATCCTAAGAGTTGAAAGACTAACCTGGCTGGAGCCTTCCGATGGGGCAATAGGTCCGTGACCTGGTTCTGTAAGATCCTTATCCTTTCTGTTGGGAGGTAGGCTCGCATTTCTATGGAGTCTAGCTCTGCGCCTATAAAGGCAACATGCTGTGATGACAGCAATACAGACTTTTCCCAGTTGAATGTTATGCCTAGCAATTGACCTAATCCGATGGTGGTAGTTACAGCTTGAGTGAGCAGATACTTGGTGGGGGCGGTGAGGAGCCAGTCGTCTAGATACGGAAACACCTGGAATCCAAGACGCCTCAGGTGAGCCATTACCACTGCCAGGCACTTGGTAAACACCCTGGGGGCTGTGGTGAGACCAAAGGGCAGGGCTCGAAACTGGTAATGACTGGATCCCAGGTGGAAGCGTAAGTGAGTTCTGGATGCTTTGTCTATCTTGATGTGATAATAGGCATCCTTGAGATCGATGGAGCACATCCAAACTCCTTTTTCCAGCAATGGGAAAATGGATTGTAGTGTGACCATCTGGAACTTGGACTTCTTCACGAAGCGGTTGAGACGGCTGAGATCCAGAATAGGTCTCAAGTCCCCTGTTCTTTTTGACACCAAAAATAATCTTGAGTAAGTTCCTAATCCAGTCTGGCCTTCGGAGACTGGTTGGATGACTCCTTTTTCTAGCAGCTTTAACACTTCTGTAGCTGCTTGAATCCTCTGATTGGGTGGCACGTCTGGGATTTTCCTTGGAGGGGAAGGGGGATGAATAAAGGGTATGGTGTAACCTCCGGGGATGATCCGGAGCACCCACTGATCTGAGTGATGGACTCCCAGGCTTTCAGGTGCCCCGAAAAATGACTCCTGACTGGCTCCGGAGATGCACAGTCGGGCCGTCCCTCAGGGACATTGGAAGGATGAACTGCAAAAGGATTTGTGGTCTCCTGTGTTGCGGGGGACTCCGCCACCTCTAGGGCGATGCCTTCCAGAGTAATTCCCCCCTCCTCTGCCTCTGGAGGGGGGTTCACATTGATGAGCAGGGAAAGACCTTTGTGATTTCTTGAACCACATCTTCCCTCCCGTCTGAGCCTTGGGATAAGGTCTCGTGGGAAGTGAAAAATGGGCCCCGATGGCAGACAAGGTCTTGCCCTCCTGCTCGCATCTAGTGAGGGTGTCCTTCACCTTGGGTCCAAAGAGTGAGGACCCATTAAAGGGAGCATCTGTGAATGAAGACTTGAATGCCTCTGCAAAGTGACACAAGCGCATCCAAGCCTGCCTCCTCAGGACTACGCCCGAACTCGCTGCTCTGCCCGCCCCCTCGGCCCCATATGAAATAAGCCTCATGGACGAGTTAATGATGGACGACAGGGTAGATAGCTGGGCGTTGACAGACTGAGCCAACGCTTCAGGCACATTACCCGAAAGGGTATCTCCCAACTCCTTCACGAGATCCCTTTGTAGTCTTGTGAAATGGCACAAATAATTCAGTGACTGCAAGGTAAAGGTCGCTAAACATAGGGTACACATCCCGTACCTATCCATGCTCCTAGATTCCTTGTTAGGTGGATGGATAGACATTGAAGCCTCTGCCACGTCCTGTTGAGTGGCAGACGCCACCACCATAGCATCTACCGGAACTCCCTTAGTGAGAAACTGCTTATCGGGGGGTGCAGACAAGAATTTATTGGGACGAGTGGGAACAGGCTCCACAGAGTCCGGGTGCTCCCACACCCTTCGACAAATAATGTCCAGTAACTCGTCGAAGGGTGGAGATACCCAGGAGGCGGAGGGCTGGGCTCCGAAGGCCTTAAGGAACACTGACTCTTCCGCGGAATGGGCATTGGAAGGCCAGTCGCCTCTCTGTCTCATGATCTCTAGTATGTCAAAGAACGAGACATCATCAGAGGACGACTTAGGGGACCCTTCCGCATCATCCAGATTGGTGTCTGAGGTGACGGACTCGTCTGGGGAGTCCACGTGCTTCCTCTTGCACATCTTTTTCCTAGGGGTCTCATCAGGCAAGGACTCTGAAGGCCCATCCGAAATTAAGGGACCACGCAAGGAGGTATCCTCAGGCCTGGGAGCCCCACTGTCCAAGGACAGGGGTGCACCAGAGGCTCCAGTCACCATGCCCAGGGAAGGAGCTACAGATTCCGGAGAAGTGACTAGGGACTTGGCCAGCGCACTCCTCATAGGCTCGAAGGCGGGTCCACCAGAGTCTGTAGAAAGACCCCCCTCCGAGGCCCTGACCAGAGTTGGGCACCCCCTCACTGAAGCACCAAGAGGGAGAGTAGGAGCCGAGGTCAGAAGCCCCAATGACTCCCCCTCAGGCCCGACCGAAGAGCCACGAGTACCAGGACCTGTCGAAAGTATCGAGAAGGTTGGAGCAGAGGTAGGTGCTGACAGACTAGCAGCGGGTCTCCGAACCGACCCAACAACCTCCCCAGATTCTGTAAACCCCGGCTCCGATGACCCTAAGGTTGTCGAAGGAGGAAGATATGGTACAGGCAAGGCTGGCTCCGGAGCCGACAGCAATTTGGAAAAGACTGATGACTGTAGGAGCCTCTGGACAACCCTGTCCAGGTCCGAATCAGAGAGCCTGGAGGACTTGGAGGAAATAGAAGGGGCTCAACAAACTGTCTCTATGGGCTCCAATATCACCATAGGAGTTCGGCTCCGAATCGGCTCCAACAATATTGGAGCCGAGGCAGACTCAAGGAACACCAAAGCCTCCCTCGGAGCCGATGAAGTAGGAGCCGACGAAACCGATCCTGGAGCCAACCCTCTCTCTCTCGGCTCCGAAGCCCTAGGAGCCGAGGGAGGAGATCCCAATTTCGAACCCCTTTCCATCGGCTCCGAAGTCAGTGGAACCAAGGAAGGGGAAGCAGAACTTGGTCTCTCATCTCTTGGCTCCGAGGGCAATGGAAACGAAGATGAAGACATAGATTTTCCTCTTTTAGCCGGCAGATCCGAAGGACTGGTTGGAACCAAAGACCTTTTCTTCTTACCATGAGGCTCTGAAGACTGAAGAGCCTCTTCAAAAGAAGGCCTGATTAAGCCTTTTAAAATCAGTTTATTTTTTCTCTCTTGGAGGACCCTGGAGGAAAAGGCATGGCAAACACTGCAAGACTCTTGCAAGTGCTTGGCCCCTAAACAGTAAACACAGATGTCATGGCCATCTGTGATAGACATCTTGTACCCACACTTGGTACATTTTTTAAAACCAGAAGGCCTATGCTCTTTTCCAGACATTCTGACCAAAAAACACACACTGAAGGAAGGAAAGGAAGGGAATAGAGCTCTAACTTAAACGCTCTAAAGGCAGGGCTAAGGCCCACCAAACACCAGGAATTTACCACAGAAATTTTAACTTTAAGCTAAAACAACCAATACACACTCAGACAACAAGATAGCTATTAAAATAGCTGTTTTTATTTTTATTTATTTATTTATTTTTTTTGTTAACCGGGAAAGTCCGACTGGACACAGGTCCATTTTCAGCGGAGGCCCGGGGAGAAAAGCACCATGATACAATACAATATTAGATTAAAACAGTACAAAGCAATTCTTAACATTTATAAGTAGTACAGAGGACCATTTACATGGCATGTGATAACTCTAGTAGAATATACAGTCGGTACTCTAGTAGAATATACAATTAGTACAAATAATGCAAATATATATAATTTTTTTTTTTTTTGTAGAAATATTAGTAAATATAAAGTTGTAATACATTTATGCTTTAGTATAACCAAGAAGTAAATAAATGCCCATAGTGGCATAAAATAGAGTAAAGGTATAGGTAGGATGAGAGTAAGATAAGCTCTGTTAGGTATTGTGTTAGTCTAGAAACGGATTAGAGTGTTTTTCAGGTAAGGGATATGGTACAGAACAGTACAAGTGTTGGAATGTTTACTGCTGTTAGACTGATGAAATATTAGGATGAATCTGTGGGATAGCAGTAGAGCTCAGTAAAGGAAAATGTTGTAGTGTAGCATAGTCCTTGCAACTGAGCATAGATGTTGCTACCCTGGGGTATAACAAGAGCAGAGCCAGATATTAGAATAGTAGGATTTCAAGAGGTGTTTGAAATGGGTGCAAGAAGTAGTGCTGGTTATATTGTTTGGGAGTGAGTTCTAGGTTTGTGCTGTTGTGCAGGTAAAGAGAGATTTACCTGCTTCATTTTTATGTCTAATTACTTGAATGAGATTTTGGTTGCTAGATCTCCGGGCTCTAGTGGTGGTGTAGGGCTTAATTAGTTGTTGGAGGGCAGAAGTTTTTTCAGGGTAGTAGTAGAGTTTATGTGCAACTATGGCTTGATTGAGTCTAAGTAGCTGAGGAAGTTCCAGCCACTTGAGTTGCATTAGGGAAAGACAGTGATGGGATCTATTTGAGGAGTCTGTTGCAAATTTGGCAATTTTGTTGTAGCATGATTCCATTTTGTGAAGTTCGGTCAGGTGAAGGTTAGTTAAGATAGGGGAAGCATAGAGAAGGATAGAGAGGAGGTGGCTTCTTGCAATAGTGGCTTTGGTCTGATTAGTCATGAACTTTTATTTCTATAGAGCAGACCCAGTTTTCGGTTGACCTTTTTGATGGTTTGTGCTATATGGATATCAAACTTTAGGTGGTTATCAATGTCAACTCCTAGTAGTTTGGTGTGGTTGGTTGGTGTGATTTGAATATTGTTTTTGGAGTTTATAGTGAGGTTATAGTCTGAGTTGGATGATCTGCCAGGGGTGAATAGTATTAGTTTGGATTTCTTTGGGTTGAGAAGAAGTTGTATTTTAGTAAACCAGGTTTCTGCTAGGGTAAAGTTGTATTGGGTGATGGTGTGTAGTTCCTTAATGCTGGGAGCAGCACAGGTTATGGTGGTGTCATCAGCATATTGAACTACTGTAGCAGTAGGTAGTGAAGAAGAAATGTTGTTAGTGAAGAGGGAGAACAGCAGGGGGCCAAGGATTGATCCCTGAGGGACTCCTATGGAAACTGGTAAGAGGGGGGACAGCTTTTCTTACCAGAGAACTGCTTGTTGGCGTTCTGATAAATAGCTGCTGAACCAGAGTATGGTGGAGGGGCAAATATTGAGACTAGATAGAGTGTTGAGGAGCAGATTGTGGTTAACCATGTCAAAGGCTTTTGATAAGTCAAGGAAGATGGAAGATACGAAAAGACCTTGGTTTCTAAAGTGATTGACTGTATTGGTATAGGATAGAAGGGCAGTGGTTGTGCTGTGGGAGGGTCTGAAGCCGTGTTGGGAGTTGGATAGTAGTTTATTTTGTTGAAGATATTGCATTAGTTGCAAGTGGACAACTCTTTCTAGAATTTTTGATAAGGGTGATAGTATGGCAATTGGTTAGCTCTAAGGAGTTGCCACCTTTATGCAGAGGGACAATATGGGATATTTTCCAGTGGGTGGGAACTTTGTGTTCTGAGATTGATCTATTAATAAGAATTGACACTGGGTAGGATATGGTGTCTGCTGCTGTCTGAAGGAAATCAGCAGGGAGTTTATCGGCAGCTAGTGTAGTTGGTTTTAGCTTCCTAAGGAGGTTTGCAACCATTTTAGTGGACACTGGTTGTAAGGAAAAGGTAGAGAAGTTATTTTTTGTATGACTGTTATATGCGGTAGAAGATTGTATAAGGGTATCATTATTTTTCTGGGTATTGGCTAGACTTTGAACTGTTTCTATAAAGAATTTATTAAATTGAGTAGGAATATCATCTTGGTTGTTTGGCAGTACAGGTGTGGGAGTGGATGCTTTTCCAGGGTGAAGTAGTCTATTAATGGAGGTCCAGAATTTATGTGGGTTATGGCTATATTTATCCTGTAGGTTTTTGTAATAGTTGGACTTGTCTAGTTTAGTTAGTCTCTTGGCTGTATTACGTAGTTCTGTATACTTTGACCTTAGGATAGTGTTTGAATCTTTGTGGGAAGCTATCCAGAGTTTGTCCCTTTCTTTCATTATCTTTTTTGTCTCTTTGGTGAGCCATGGGGCTTGGTGGGTTTTTGTCCTGATGGATCTAGTAGGGGCATGATGGTCTAGGATATGTAGGAAGGTAGAGTTAAACTACTGTACAGCTTCGTTGAGAGGTAGTTGTTTAAGAGGGAGCCAGTTGCAGAAATTTAGTGCTTTATTAAAGTCATTAGCTCTGAAGCTTTTTTTATTACGTATTATTTTTAGTAGAGGTAGGTTGGGTAGGTGTTGGGTCTTGCTCCTAATTAGGTAGGTGGGTTGATGATCACTTAGACTGTCAGGTAAACAGCCAGATTGATGTACAAAAGTGGGGTGAGATACCAAAATCCAATCCAAAATGGATTGACGTTTGGTTGTTTTGTCTGTCCTAGTGGGGGTTGTGATTATTTGGGAGAACCCGTAAAGGTTGATATGCTCTGAGGGATAATCTTTGGAGCAGTTGGCCCAATCTATGTTAAAGTCACCTAGTAGTATTGTTTCGTAAGGGAGGGAGAGTGACAACCAACTTAACATGTTTTCCATAATGGGATTGTTGTTACCTGGGTGTATATATGCCCCTGCGATGATTATTTGTTTGTTTGGGTTTAATTTAAATTTGGCTAGGATAAGTTCTACGTTGTTGATTTCTTCATTATTATAGTCAAGTAGTTCTAGTGAGAGGTGGCTTTGGAATAGAATTGCTACACCTCCACCCTTTTTCCCTGTCCTGTCTTTACGCAAGATATCATAACTTGGGGCTATGATCTCATTATTGTGGTGATCAAGTTTAAACCATGTTTCTGTTAGTACCACTATGTCAGGTTTGTCTAGTGCTAACAAGGCACGCAGGTCATGTATTTTGTTTAGTATGCTTCTTGCATTGATATTTAGGAGGAGGAGAGATGCTTTGGGCTTGTAGAAATGGGAGGTTGGTAGCTTTATTTTGGCTTTTTCTGTTGAGGTAGGGCCAGGATTTGGGTGAATGTCACCACAGCAGGAGAGTTTTAGGAGTAAGTTTAAGTATAGTTTGGTGAGTTTATTGAGAATTTTAGATAACTTGTGTGAGGTATGGGTGTTAGGTTTTATTGCTAATTTGTTATAATAGAGAGATGGGGTTAGAAAGGATGTAGAGTTGGGGGTTGTAATAGGAGAGTTAAGAAGTTGTGTGTGGTAAGTTATGGGTTTGGTTTGCCATGGGGGTGGAAAAGTGATATTTAGATGGGTGTGATAGGAAGAGAGTATAGAGAGTAGAAGTAGGATGGAGATAGTTGCTTGATAAAATAAAAGTTTATGGAGAAGGGGGTGTTGTATGCTATACATGTTTGAATTAGTGTGTGGATAAAGTTGCTTTGGAAGTAAAATTGGTGAGTAAGTTAGGGTGTAGATGTAGTGGGTGTGGTGGTAGTGATAAATGTTGTGCTTGATTGCTAGGAGGTTTCGTGGTTGAATTATGTGTTATAGTTGAATGGAGTGATGTAATAGGATAATTGGGGGTGAGAATTGATGGAGGGTGTGGTCTAGAAGTATAAGGTTGAGAGCCCTAGGGGTGGGTGGGAAAGGGGGTAGGGAAGAGGAGCGAAGTGAGCGGAGCGAATGGAGCGGGGTAGCATTGCTGTGGAAGAGGCACGGTGAGAGAAGAAAAAGAAAAACAATCAGAGAAAGGCTTTTCAGAAGGGCAGAGCTCTTTATTGTCTAGAAATAGTGGATATGATTTAACATTTTATGCACAGAGCTCTGAAGGAATCTACTAGCAGGAACAGAACAAAATATAAGACTAGAGAGGAGGAAGTATAGTTACAGGGCTATTTGTTAGGATGGAGAGATGAGTGGGGGAAGTAGAGTAGATGAGAGTTAGTGTGGCTAGGAAGTACAGAATGAGGGGAGTGTACACATAGAGGTGAGTGGTGGGGAGAGGCTATGTGGCAGTAAGAAGACAGAGTAAGGAGAGAGAACAGAAAGTGATCAGGAGTAGGGGTTAGACTAGTAGTAGCTTGAGAGGGGAGATAGGAGCTTGAGAGGGGAGATAGGGGCTAAAAGTGGTCAGGGCTAATCAAGTGATACTTAAGTATGTAACAAGGAACGAGTCTGGACAGGTAGTGAGTGAGGAGGGGGTAAGAGGTGGGGTGTACAGAGATGTGTTGTGGCTGACCAGGTACCTTACAATGTAGATACTCACTAACAGGCTAGGAGGACAGCTTAAAATCTACATACTTAACACATACTTTGCTCTGTTTTAATAGCACAGTTGCTGGAGAGGATTCCGGGGACTTCAGTAATCAAGGGGAGTGGGTATTCCTCTTTTTAGGTGGTGTAGGTTTTACTTTAAACCATATATATGGTTTCAGGGACTTTGCTCTGTTTTAATAGCACAGTTGCTGGAGAGGATTCCGCGGACTTCAGTAATCAAGGGGAGTGGGTATTCCTCTTTTTAGGTGGTGTAGGTTTTACTTTAAACCATATATATGGTTTCAGGGACTTTGCTCTGTTTTAATAGCACAGTTGGTTAAATGTTAAGAAAAAGCTCACAAAAAAAACAAATTTGACTAAAAAAATAGGGTACTTAGCCACAGCCAACTCGAAACCATGTCTTAGCACTAGGAGCGGCAAATGAGATCTGGGGGCTTGGATGTAGTGCATCCTGGGATATAGGGGTTGGCCCAGCCAATCAGAGACTTTGTGCTAGTGTACCGGCCGAGTCGGAGCCGATTCTCGGCTCCGAGCCCATCAGTTTAGAATGTAGGCGAGATAGGATCGCCTTACATCAAGTATTTCGACCATCCATGAAAGGCCGAAATATCACTACCAATACACGTAACTCCAAAACTGTGCATCCGGCCACAACGCATAAACACAAATGTGTAAAAGTATGGACCGTGCACCTCTGTATAAATACATGGTGAAATCCTACCCCTCATAAATAACGAAGGGCTATGGCTCACCAACAATAGCTGAATCAACACCAACCAACCAGAGACACAACGGCCCCGAGCACCGCACCCATACATCGGGCGATCACCCCAAGCATGTCCACAGCCAAGCAACACAAAATCAAACACATATTTCAACTATCTATGAAAGGTCAGAATATCACCACCAACACACATAACTGTAAAATTGCATATACAACTATGACACATAAACGCAAATATATAAAAAATATATAAACCATATGCTACTGTATTAATATATTAATATATGAGATGTAAATAGACTAATTAGATTATAAATTAGTAAAACTCTACACCTGAAATACGATTACAACAAAAACCTATAATTCAAACATGCATTACTATGAACTCAATAACCAAGACAATGAAAATGACAATACAAAATAATAAAAATGAAAATACTGAACATGGTATATTGTAAATTTCGTTAAATACAAAATAAATAATTAATATTAAAAATAAATAAATAACAACACTGGTCCGAGACATAAAAACACTGATCCGAGACAAAAAACCTTGCCAGTAAACACCAGGGAGACACCAACTATAAAAAGTCTCATCACCTAACTAAACTTTTATGTTTTAAAAAGCAGCTGATGGATAACGAACAATTGAGTTCATAGTAATGCATGTTTGAATTATAGGTTTTTGTTGTAAGCGTATTTCAGATGTAGTTTTACTAATTTATAATCTAATTAGTCTATTTACATCTCATATATTAATATATTAATACAGTAGCATATGGTTTATATATTTTTTATATATTTGCGTTTATGTGTCATAGTTGGATATGCAATTTTACAGTTATGTGTGTTGGTGGTGATATTCTGACCTTTCATAGATAGTTGAAATATGTGTTTGATTTTGCGTTGCTTGGTTGTAGACATGCCTGGGGTGATCGCCCGATGTATGGGTGCGGTGCTCGGGGCTGTCATGTCTCTGGTTGGTTGGTAATGATTCAGCTATTGTTGGTGAGCCATAGCCCTTCATTATTTATGAGGGGTAGGATTTCACCATGTATTAATACAGAGATGCATGGACCATACTTTTACACATTTGTGTTTATGCGTTGTGGCCGGATGCACAGTTTTGGAGTTACGTGTATTGGTAGTGATATTTTGACCTTTCATGGATGGTCGAAATACTTGTTTTATTTTGTTCTACTCTGGTGCAGGCACACTTGAGGTGATTGCCCGATGTATGAATGCGGTGCATGGAGTCGCCGTGTTCCTTGTTGGTTGGTGCTGATTTAGCTGTTGTCAATGAGTTACTACCCTTCTCGTGTTCATGAGGGGTAGGATTTCACTACAATGTTGGATTTAGTGTAATTAGGAATTTTTTATATATATATTTTATATATTTTTTATTTTATGTTTTAAGTATATATATAATTTATTTATAACTAAGTGAGTCTTTTAATCTAAGGCATATGCTCTAGTTTTTAGGGTCCTCTTGATTGGCGGGGAAGGTGACAGATGTGCCGGGTGTGGGAGTGGCACTCAATGGTGGCGAGAGTGGAGGCTCCGAGTTTTAAATATAACATGTAATATATTGTAATACATTATATATATTATATATATTATATATTTTATTTTTATTTCATTTGATAGTTTATGATTTGCATTCACAATTAGACAATGTTATTTAAATGAATGGTATCTTTAATTTTTTTGAACAAGAAAGGGGTATGTTTAACTGTTGTAGGTATTTATTGTTCTGCTGTAATGGTGCGAATGTTTTTAATTCATTCATCTGAAGAAGTTAGCTCATTGTGCTAATGAAAAGCTTCAAATTGTAGCTTAATGCAATAAAAAATTTCCACTTCATTATCGGAGTTTGTCGTTTGGACTTCGTTGTTGTACTGACTTTGGGAGTTAGTGGTGGTTCATATTAATCTTATAAACCAGTCTGGATGACTGGATAGGTGATTATAAATTTTTTACCAAGGATTTGTGGAAAAAGTTTGCTTAATAGGAGACACTGCTAGCTTGCTACCACTATTGGGTGATGGGGCTTAACTTTCTGATTGTCTCCTTTGTTAGCTTATTAAGAACCAACAAATCTATGAACTTACGAACCTGTGAACAATTTTCAACATCTTTAGCATTCTTGGGTAGATCCTAGCCACTCCATCCACCTTCAGAATTATTTAGTTGCTGTGCTGACACCATCTATTGAAATGGATCCATTTGACCCATCTACTTTTTTGATGCCTACTCAGAAGAAAGCATATTCACTGGATTTATACTTAGAGTATCCATTTCACCTCTCAGTAATATCCCCAGTTCACTTCTATGCTTTCTTAAATTGCTGAGAATAACCTGGTTACTATAAGGTCTCACTCTCCTACTTCTCTGTGTTATCTGCCACAGTGTCTTTGAGGTCATTCTAATGTTATTCTCCGTGATAACATGAAAGACATCTAACACACTGGCCTTCTCTTTTGTGACTGCAGCACTGCCTGCCTCCTTGGCTTACCCTTAACTATCAGTTACATTCATAACCACAACCCCATTAGCTTTGCAGAGAAGACCTCTTTATGTAATTTGTCAACTTTTTAAGCACTGGAGCTCAGCACAATTTGCAACGTTTACTGCTATGAAAAACAGCAACCTGATCAATTTTTGGCTATAGCTCCTTGCTTTGGCTATTGAAACTCACCATCTCTATCTTCTGCAGGTTTATGGGAGAAGCTTTTTTAGATGGATAAGCTTTACCTAAACTCTGCCCAGACATTGACATCAGCTAGACATTCCCAGATTAACCTATCTAACTAAAATATTATTCAAATTAATTCTCAGTTTAACTCTCATTTTTTACATTATTTGCTTTGGATAATACTGACAGTGACTTAAAAAAGATACTGAGGTACAAAAAAGACTCTCTCTATAGAGGTGGAGAGCTTATACACCTTTGTAGTGTTTACCACACATACATTTCCATGAGACTCCTGAAGAAGACAGATACTTTTACGGTTTTAAATTTTGGACTAAGCTAAGCATTTCCCCTTAGTTGATGCTTTCCATGTAAGAATCTCATTACTGTTTCATAACAACAATATGTTGAATGTAACTATATATACTAGACAGGTATATACAGTTTCTTTCGAGGGTGTTACGTAATTCCTACCTTTTCATTTTCTAGTTGTATTTTATTCTGTTTCTTTGTGTTGAATTTCCTTTTGATATATACATTCATGCACAATCATGCGAAGTCTAACAGATTTCTGCACAGATAATGGGCCAGATTCCAGTAGAGTTGCTCTTAGTGTAAGCCTACCATGATTCCGAAAGTCCTGCTCTTAGGGTAAGTGACTTATTTCAGTTTAAGACCCATCATAAACAGGCTTTCTATGGGGACCAGATTCCAAAACACCTGCTTTCAGCCTTCTCTCAGTGTAAGTGGTCACTTACACTGAGAGCAAGTCTTTTGAAACTGGGGCCATAGTTGCAACTCTTTATTTTTAATAATTTTGGTGCAAGTAGTGCTCTTATACAAGATTGCAGTAAATGATGTGTGGTATATGAGACTGTCTAAAATGTACATGGTGCTCTGACCATCAGACATACATGCTTCAAAATGGACTGTTGCATTGTATCTGGAGATTTATGCATTTGCATTGATTTAGATCTATTTCAGATGCAACATATTGAGCACTACAGTCTAGCGAAACCAAAGCCATATTAAAGATGTGAAAGGGATCATGTTCAGTCTTAAAAGGAAATTATGGTAATAATAGCTATATTTGCTTATGCACTTATGCTGTAGTTGATTAAATTATACCGTAAACACATTTATTATTTAACTTATTAGCCAAAATCATAAAGAAAGTCACAATTTGAGATCTATGCCTGGCATACAGGGCATTGTCAGATTCCCCCACTATGATGGACCTCCTGCATATCCACAAAACAAACAGAACCAGTTACCTGTTCTAAAGACTTAAACCTTGCCTGTGATAGAAATAGAACCTGCTGGAGAGATAAGTATGTATCCCAGAGACTACCTTGTCTATGGAACAGACTCCCCATCCATGTGAAGTTCCTTCCTAACCCAATTCAAATGCAACTTGTACAATTGGATGGGAAACCGGAAATTCATCCCTGATTTGACACCTATGTTTCTAGTGGACACAGGTAACTGCAAATGGTTCATCTCCCAGGCCCATGTTTACACTTATCAAGGGTATCAGAACTTGTCAGAGATTTGGGATTCATGGCAAAGCTTAAAAAGGCCCTTGTGGTCATTAGCCTAGTAAATACCTATGAACCTATGAACCTATTTGAATTGCACAGAGTAGAGGGTATGAAGAGGTATGAAAATGGAGAGAAATAATTTTGTACAAGAACTATAGCTGGTTCTCATAGCAACTGCTGTAAATAAGTTTTTCTATTACTGACAGCAGAATCTTTCTGTATTGTCATCATCATCACCATCACCATCACCATCATCATCAGCAGCAGCAACCTCTTCATTGTATTTGTTTGCAATGTAGCATGACATCTGTGTACTACTAATGTCCATTTTAAAGTTAGTGTTCTGTTATTCTGAAGTAAAGTTAGCAATTTGGAGACATATCAGCATTTATATTTCAAGAAAGGTATGTCCCACTGCCAGTTACTTATCTGTCAGATACTTTAGAAATTGTCTCTAAATATGTGTTTCCTGGTAAGCAGTTCAGCTACTCTATGAAAAATGTAGCTTAAAGAAGGGCATGCTGCCATTTTGCTGTGAAGATTTGGGATATGGGCAAAGGAATTGTTTATAGTACCATTAATTTAACATTTGGATTTTTTTATGACTTTTTTCTGGTAGACCATTTAGAGACTTCTGCAGCTTTCTAATGCATACAATCATGTCAAAGTGTGTCAAGATATCCCATGCTGCTTGCCAGGACAGTAGCAGTTGTGGCATGGGTGAAGTAGGCCTGAGTACTCTGTAGACACCAGAGATTCAAGCCATCAGATCATTCTTGTAATCTGTTTAATTTCCAGTAATTTCCTTATAGGTTCATAGGTAGGTACTAGGCTATCGGCCCCGGGGCCTATACAAGCCCAGCCAAAAAGGTACCCTGGCTTTTGCCACCCAAGAAAATTATTTTCCTGTGCCACTGTCGAGCAGAGCCACAGAGGTGATCCTCGGGGTTAATTTCCTATTTCCCATCCAATCATCAAGATTTTTCTTGAAGAGTGCTAATGAGGAACTTTGTTTGATATAGATAGGTAGTTTATTCCAGAGTATGGGAAGTCTCTGGGACAGGAATCTATCCCACCGGCATGTTCTGTTTATTGTGGTGACAAGGTTTAGGTCCCTAGAGCATGTAGCTTGGAGGGATTGGAATTTCTTTAAGTGGAGCATGTCCAACAGCTCTGGGTTTGACATACCTTTGTATGTTAGGCAGAGATCACCTCTGAGTAGGTGATATGCGACGGAGTAAAGCTGGAGTTTTTTGAGACGATCTGCATAGGGCATCTGTTTGAGGCTGGTAATCCTCTTTGTGAGGTATTTCTGCGGCCTTTCCAGTTGTTGTAGATGTCTTGTGAGGTACATACCAAAAGGGGCGTTGCACTCTATAATGTTTCTAATGAGTGATGAGTAGAGGGGAACAATTACCTCTTTTTTTCTGGAAGAGAAACCTTTTGTGATGAGGTGTGCCACACAGAAGGATTTCCTGACTGCTGTGGCGATGTGATTATCAAAGGAGAGACTACTGTCCACCTGTGTCCCAAGGTCTCTTATCACACTTTCAGTGTTAAGTATACTACCGCCTATGTTGTAGTTCATGGGTACAGAGTTTTTACCAAAGGGGATGACAATGCACTTTTTAGCATTGGGCATGCGGCCATGGCTTTGACACCAGGCATGTGTCTCAGTGAAGCCCTTTTGTAGGATGTCCACATCGTTAGGAATTTCGATTATGGCTCCTAGTTTGCAGTCATCTGTGAACTTCGTTAGCCAAAGACCTTCTGTGTTAGCCTGTACTTCAGAGAAGTAGATACCAAACAGGAGAGGACCCAGGACTGAACCCTGTGGTACTCTACTTGTCACTGGTCTGAAGTCGAATTTGGAGGCTGCTACTTTCACAGTGTGGGTTCTGTTAGTGAGCCATTTGGCAACCCATCTTGTGACATAGGGATTTATACCTAGTTTAGTGAGTTTATCTATAATTCCAGAGTGGAGGATGGTGTTGAAAGCCTTGGCAAGATCTAGATAGGCTGTGTGAACCACCTTACCCTTGTCTACGGCTTTGGTGACTGCTTCAAAGAAGTCTATCAGGTTTAGGAGACATGGTCTGCCTTTTACAAACCCGAACTGGGTGGAATCCAGAGCTTGGAGATTACCAATGTCTTTGTTTATAAGTTCCATGATGATACGTTCCATGGCCTTGCAGACCAGGCTCGTCAGGCTAATGGAGTGGTAGTTCCCGGGGTCCATGGTGGCTCCCCCCTTGTGGAGTGGGATAACCATTGCTGTGCGCCATTCAGCAGGCACAAAGCCTGAGGTGAGGCTGTGACTGAACATGGTACTTAGATGGGGTGCCAGTTTGTTCTGTAGTTCATGTAGAACACAGCCTGGGATGTTGTCTGGTCCCATGGATGCTGTGTTCTTGGCTTTGGAGAGTGTGGTTTTTACCTGTGCAGCCATGATTACAGGAACTTTGCATTCTTCTGGTATAGAGATGGGCTCTTTAGGGGGTGAGAGGGGAGTAAAGTTAGCACTGAACCTATCTGCCAGGATGGTGGCAATATCAGTTGGATCTGTATATTTAGTGCCATTGTACTGTAACTCAGAGCAGATCTGAGTGTTGCATTGAGATTCTTGACATAGCTATAGAATGCTTTGTGGTTGTCTTTAGAATCAGTGGGGATTTTGTTTTCGTAACTAGCTTTGGAGGATTTTGTCAGAGATCGCAGCTTCTTACTGAGGCTGACCAGGGAGCTCCTCCACTCATGGGATTTTACTCTCTTTTGCAAGAGTTTCTTCCTTCTGTTGTACAGTTTGTTTATGGCAGGGGACCACCAGATTGGCTTCTTTTTTTTGGAGGATAGTGTCTTGGTTCTGTTTGGGATAGCACGATCCATGCACTCATCTAAGTGCTTATAAAGTGCAATTGTGTAGGATTCAGTAGTCATAACTGCATTGTCCATCTGCATGGGTGTCATGAAGTTCACCACTTCTGTCTTAAGAAGCATGAAGTTGGCTTTGGAGAAATTTTTTACCATGGTTTCCTTAATGGGGGGGGGGGGGTGGAGGCAGGATGTGGATATCTAGGGTAATTAGCTTATTGTCAGATCGGACCAATGACGTATTGACTTCAGGTGTGGAACTTATATTGGTAATGGCTAGATCTAGGATATTGTTGCCTCAGGTGGGGCTGTGGATAAGTTGATCCAGGCCATTGAAGTTTATGAATTCCAGAAAGCTTTGAGCGAAGGAGTTGTTACATGAGTAGTTTCCCAGTTAATGGTGGGGTAGTTGAAATTGCCCATTATTAGGGTGGTTGGTTGAACCCTAATATTTTCCAGTACATCAAGAAAAGAGGAGTGGGATACCTGGGGTTATGGTGGGTGATCTGTAGCAAGCTACAATTTGGATTGCAGTCTTGCCCAGAGTTAGTTGCACTTGGATAACCTCGGCTGCATTATGCTGAGCAACTAGCCTGGAGGTGTGGATATCCTTAATGAATATGGACACACCTCCATCTTTGGTGTTCCGGTCCAGGTTACATGGCCGAAAAGTGTGGTATGAGTTATAGCCTGGTAGTGCAGGGGTGCTCTCTGGAGCCTTGAACCAGGTCTCAGTCACTGCACAGATATCGATGTTCTCCATTTTAAGGAGTGCCTCGAGTGAGTGCATTTTGAGATTTCGACTTCTAGCATTGAGTAGCATCACCCTCAGTTTTTGCTTGCCTGTTCCTGTTACGGTGGTGAATTTGTCATTTGAACCTTGCCTAAAAAAGGCACTATAGGAGTGGCAAGAACCTAAGCCAGTATCCGGAATCCCAGGGGTGACAGGTACAGGCCATCTCTGGCAAAGCATTGTGGTCTGTCGACCATGTCATCCCAGGCAGACAGATATTGGATCCCTTTAGAATGTATATATATATATATATATATATATATATATATATATATATATATATATATATATATATCTTCTGTTATAAGTAGTTGCATCCACATAAAAAAAAGGTCTGGAAAGTGATTTGTTTCGGTTTGTTGTGCGCAGAAGAAGAAGGAATAAGCATTTCTCCCTGACGAGCTAACAATGCTGCAGCCTTCCTGGGTACCGGCTTTTTTTCATTACTGTCATATCATACCCATTTCATATCTTTAATCTGGTCAAAAATAGACTCACACACTGCATATATATGGACAGAAATGGCCCATAAGCTAAATTCTTTATTTCTGTGCTTGGCATTTGTGAGAGACTTGTCACTGAACAGCACCAGAACCCATACTTCAGTAACCATAGCTGCTGCTTCCTGTGTATGACAAAAGCTGATGAATCAGTCATTGTCTACAGTCATAAGGTGCTCCTCATAATACTGTACTTAGTCGCTCTGTGTGCCATAAAGTAATGCTGCTGACACTATGAGGAGACAGTCATTATTATATGTAGAGTGGGTTCCAGGGGTTTAATGTACTCTATATGGGATGTTTCAGTTATCAGTACTGTTGTGACATCTGATACATGCATACTCCCTCACTTCATATACTTATCATGGTCCCTTCAACTGTATTATTTCTGCTAAGTGAGATATGATTTCCTTTATAGTGTTCCAAGATACTGCTCAGGTCTAGGGAATGCTGAGTAAGTATGACAAGTCTTTGAAGCCAACATTGTGTGCAACATTATTTACATTTGTTTTTCTTATAACATTTTTCCTAGTGAAGTACTGGATACAGAAGTTAGTCCCCCACCATTGTCTTACACATTGGTTACTTAGTCTCCCAGTAACCCAACCCCCCTGCTTGCTCCCTAGTTTGAACAGTGTACTGTAAACAGTATTACAGAGTTTTAATAATGACAAAGTTAAGATTTACACACCACCCACATGGCCAGACATGACCTAGAAACAGAAATGTCTATGTCTGTATCATCATTTGCATGACACTTGTCAATCAGCAGTGAAGACTACTGCTATTTTTCATCCTAAATTAAAATAACTCAAAAAAGATAATTATGCATGTGCTAATACTTTGTCTTCAGTCATGCAAATAAGCTTGCCAGCAGTATGCTTCAGTAAGCAATTTTGACAGATTGAAAGTAATCATTGTGGTCTGTATTAGTTGTAAATGGTTTATTAGCTTATTGCATTTCAGACATGAGGTCTCCATTGTAATTCAGCCTATGTACTTCTAAATGTAAATGACTGTGGCATTGAT
This sequence comes from Protopterus annectens, assembly GCF_019279795.1. Classification (NCBI taxonomy): domain Eukaryota; kingdom Metazoa; phylum Chordata; order Ceratodontiformes; family Protopteridae; genus Protopterus; species Protopterus annectens. The sequence goes on from NC_056725.1 coordinate 1,108,743,280, forward strand.
TCCCATTACTCTTGCAAGTGTATTCCATGAAACTGGCAGGACTACAAATACGTATATTTGTGAGTTATTGTTATCAAGTCCAATGTATGTGTTTTCCATGCATGACTTGTAATTACATTGCACATTGTACACACATCACAGACACTTGCAGTGGCCTGGAGGTGAACAGTCAGGAATGCATGGGTGGCACTCCACTGATTGACATCTGTGACTGTTAACAAACATATACCTGTTCATTACACCTTAATGTAACATGCATAATGATAATTCTCAACACAACAATTAATGTGAATTATGTAATGTATGAATTCTTAATACAGGATGTTGTGAGTTGTGATCAAAACGTTGATGCTGTCTGTGTCTGTCAACCACTCCACATTGTTCATTCCTCAAAACATGTTGTATAAACTTCAAGAATGTGCTGTCTGATGTCTGTTTTAAGATGACTTCTGTCGCATAACCAGTTAATACATTTCTATAAAAGGTGGAGTTAGGCAGGTTTTCAAATCCAGCAATTGTGACTTGTGTCTGTCTGTCAGCAAAGTACTAACAAGTCGGACTTTCCTAGCCAAAAGATCTGATGTGTACACTTCCAGTTCCATTCCCCCAAATCTTGTCCTCCCTTTTAGGCTAAACATATTCCTTGGAAACCAGTGATGAAGTCATCCCTTCAAATGTATGCTCTCTGACTCTTGTAATAAGACTTCTACTGTAGTGGTATGGCTAATACATGGTTCTATTCAGTGGAGACTTAGACAGGCTGGTGTTCGATTCCAGTAATGTCTAACTTCTGTGGTTGTGTAGCAGCAGAATGATAGGTGGGAAGTGTCACAAACTCCAAAAGTGTCACCCAAACCAGAACAACGTAAATACTCAGGTAAAGTGTTAGAATTATGTTATTGAAAAAGAAGGCAGCTCTTACTTAAAAAAAACTGGATAAAGAAATAGATTAATTTAATCCAGAATACATAGTGGCATTTGAACTTGACTGCCATCTAAGCTCCTGGAATTAAGAAAAAATCATTTACTGGTCACCACCTTGTCCTAAGTCCACCTGATCAATAATGGTAAATTTAAATTTATGATTTGGATTTTTTCTATATGCTTATAAAATGCATTTTTTTAAATCTTTCCCCTTTATGTCATAAAGATGTTGGTTAAGTTAAGTTGTTTTAGGTTTTGGTTTACAGTAATATTATGAAGGAATTAATGAAGGCGACACAGGTTTTAAATGAAGTGTTACAATAGGTGGTGTGTTTTTAAGGAAAATTATCTATATTTGTCACCCTGGTGATTCACTCATTTGATTATCTATCTATTTAATTAAAGAATCACCACCAGAGACTCTACTGGTATGTTGCAAAACTCACAAATCCAAAAACCAGATAAGGAAGAGACCGCAACCACCTTGATGGAAGGTAGCTGGATAAATCAGCAACACAGCAGACCAAATAAAACAAATCTTCTAATGTATTGTACAAGAAAAAAAGTGAGTGCTTTCGCAGTGACAACCACTGCTTCATCAGACCATCTATTTAATTATCTATTTAATTACTTATTTATATAATTAGTGATTGGTTTGTAGCGACTAATTGAATTATATAAAAGGGTGGTTTTGTGAGGGATTGTCATTCTGATGAAGTCCTATTGTATTAAGGATGAACGTGCTTAATGTTGGTTAATAAATTATTGCTTGGGTTTCAGCTCTGAAGTCTTCACTTTTTGTTTTTGTCTTTCATATGTGGGAAGTGTATAATCAACAGATGTGATGTGTATAGTTTACCTTGGGACACCAGTTACATGGCTACAGGATTTTGATTCCCCTAATCCCTTTTAGGTGAGCCATATGAATTCAAACACTACTCTGAAGTCATCTCTTCAAGTGTTTGCTTTCTGGTACCTCTAAATATGACTTCTTCAGTGGCATTTGTGTTTAATACACCATGCTATAGAGTGTGGACCTCAACAGGAAGGGGTTCTAATCTGACAATGTATAAGTACTGTATGTATATAAAATTACACTAACAGATAGGGACACTAACTCAACAGATGGTGATATATATGACTCTCACTTGTGAGAATTTTGACATGGTTAAAGGAGTTTGATCTCTCAACTCACATTTTAGTGGCGCCATAACCATTCAAACATCCTGCTGATAAATGCCCTTCAAGTGTGAGTGCTTTATAACACTTCTGATGTGATTTTTCTATGGTATTAACTTAAGCAAGTGTTTGACTTTGGTGAGGTGTAACTATTGAGTGTGTAAGGAATGCTAACAAGTAGGATAGATGTCTTCAAAAGAATTGATGTTTACAATTTTACTTAGTAGAAACATTTGGACAGTGTAGTCATGCAGCAGTTAGCATTGTTGCCTCACAGCAAGAGGTTCTCCAGTTTGATTCTTGGCTGGGGTGCCTTCTGTGCAGAGTCTACATGTCCTCCTTGCATTTGTGGGGGTTTCCTCTGGGTGCCCCGGTTTCCCATGTTACAAAGACATGTGTCTGGAGTGTTTCTCCCCGGGCCTCCACTGAAAATTGGCTTGTTCCAAGTCAGAGTTTCCCGTTAACAAATATTAAATAAATAAATTTGCAATTGGAGAAAGAAAAGCCAATTGTCAACTCTTTTATGGAAGTCAAATGTATATAAATACAATGCTCAAGTTATACCTTCTAGTGTTTGTTTTCTGGCAAGTGAGATATGACTTTTTCTGTGTTGCCAGCAGTCAGTACATATGTCAAGAAGATCTTCATATGCATTGCATATGTTTGAATCCAGGGATGTGTGCCTTTTATTATTTTCTTGACAATATAATGGTAACAGAGAAGAATGGCTCATTCAACAATCCTTGTTTTGTGACATGCTATATAGTGGTCACAAAGTATGACAGGATGTTTCCTGATATTTTGTTATGGTTTTTGGATGGGTATGCAATGTTCATCCAGTAATCTCTATATTTCATTATGGGTATGCCCAGTATTAGGACGAATGTGTTGCATTTTCTGCTTCTCAGTGGTAAGCACAAAGCACCATAAGTAATCAATGGTGGGGATGAGTTATTGTCATTTCTCCTTCTATGGTTAAACCTGTTGAGAATTTGCTTCTAGCAGCATGGCTCTGTTCACTGTCATGTGATGAACGTAGTGGTCAATGCACAGAGGAGCCCAACAGTGTTATAGGCCAGTCTACAACTGTTGCATGTAAACTCTGGCAATATTCACAGTTCACTAAAAACTTGAGGCGAATGTTGCATTTGTCTGTGAGGTATGTTGTGTACTGAGATGATACAGGTAATAGAATCTTTTGCACAATCCTCAGTTTAGTAGTCATTTTGCTATATAATATGAAAAAATCCTTCAGACCTGTGCCTTGTCATACTGTGTTAGCTGTGTATGCGTGGCAGCAACAGTTAATACACACATACTATTATGCTTATGTAGCTACACATGCTTTCCACTCCAATCACATAAAACTTTGAAACAAATCATACAGCTGTTAATGATAATAATGACATCAGGCACACTTGTGCTGTGATTAATTCTCCTAGGAGGTAACTCTCATGAGTGGTCTTACTGTCGCTCTCTTAATCAAATCCATAGGCATCCATACACACACACACACACACACACACACACACACACACACACACACACACACACACACACACACACACATACCAGTTGTAAATGGACTCCACATGGCTTGTGTCTGGCAAGATTTCCATCGTAGTAAAGTTTTCCTGATGTCACACATGTCTCATGTACATTAATCTCCCCATCTGTAATATTTTACAAATTTGTAACAATTTGTGCTGCATCTTATTTTGTAGTTACTTATATGCTGCTCAACATGGCAGTTTTGTTTTTGTGGCCTATTTGTGTGGAGTCTACTGCTTAGTTATTTGGATGTGTTCAGTGTTTCACTTCCTGCCCTTTACACCATGCTTGTTACTGCCACAACTATTATTGTATCTACTGTTGGTGTTTGTGTAGGCAGTATGTCCAGGTGTTCCTTTAATTTTCTCAATTTGTCCAGATATCTATGTATGTGCTTTTGCATTATTCTTGCATTGGTAGTTCGATACCTATAAGCCATAGGAAGTTGTAAACTTCTGCTGCTTGCATGGCTTTTCAAACAGCACATATTTCCTCCTGAACATTTACTGACTTTGTTGTCTTTTTTAATGTACTTGACAATGCCTGTGATTTTCCCAGTTGTTCATTACTGTACTCAGTTCAAGGTACAAGTTCATCAACCTTCCTTGTACACTTTTTGTTAGACTTCCCTTTGCTTTCATATATTCCTCATTGATCTGTTGTTGGGCCATGCATGCACAATCACGTTAAGATCTCAGGATCATGTACATAAGCCCTGCCTTACCTCAATGTGGCCATGAGCCTGCTTTCGGGGCTCAAACTGAGATTTCTCACCATGTAGAGAGCTTTGGCTGTTTGCATATTCAGTTGCTCATCACACACATGAGGCTGATGTTGTTAGCTTCAGTGTGTTGTCTACTATAGCAATAACCCACGCCTGGGTGTGGGTAATGCTGGATTTACCCACGGTTGGTGTGGTTTGGTCATGAGGGTGAAGCCCGAGTGGCCAAACAAAGACAACCGTGGGTAAATCCAGCATTACCCACACCCAGAAGTGGGTTATTGCTATTATACAATGACATTAATTAAGAAAAAAAATAATTACTTTTCTTAAATAATGGCATTGTACATTGCCTCCTTGCTTCCCTTCTGCAACTGTCTGGTATTCTGCGGCAGTTCTGATGTACTGCACATGCGTATGCTTAGGCAGTACATCAGAGCTGTGGGCAAAAGCAATGGAGAAAGCAAGATCTCTGTTGCTTTTTACTGACTGTCTCACTATGTTAAAGGAGTTTAACATAGCGAGACAGCTTTAGAAAAAGCAATGGAGAATCTTCGTAGCTTTTTTTAAAGCTGTCTCGCTATGTTAAACCCATTTAACATAGCTTGAGAGTTTTGAAAAAAGCAACGGAGAACGCAAGATCTCCGTTGCTTTTTACAAAGTGTCTCACTATGTTAAAGGAGTTTAACATAGCGAGACAACTTTAAACAAAGCAATGGAGAATCTCCTTTGCTTTTTTTAAAGCTGTCTCGCTATGTTAAATCCATTTAACATAGCGAGACACCTTTAAAAAAAGCAGCGGAGAGAGGAAGATCTCCGTTACTTTTTTTAAAGCTGTCTCGCTATGTTAAACGAGTTTAACATAGCGAGACAGTGTGTACAAAGCAACGGAGATCTTGCGTTTTCCGTTGCTTTAAAAAAGAGTTATACTAATGGAAAAAGTCTGGGCGACTGGATCTTTTTCCGTTAGTATAACTCTGTTTTACAATGTGCATGCTGACCAATCAGCGTGCCCATTTTAGAATATTAATGGGGGGGGGGGTTGTTGTATAAATGACATTAATTAATCCCAGGGAATATATTTTTGTATTATTTGTTTTCCTCCCCCACAAGTTTCATTGATTAAAAGGCATACTATCATACATAAAATTAGAAATCTAGTTTTAATTAATAACTTTTAAGCTGCTTAATTTTATTATTAAGGGAGTATAGTTATCACCTGTTTCATTATTTCTGTTTTATCTAGCAAAGTTTTTACTAGTTGGAGAGCATACATTTTCCCTTTGATGTACCATTGCAGGTGGGCATACTTATGATTTTCAACATGTAGGGGAGGTATCCCTCTACCCATGTGCACTTACTTAGATTGCCTTCACCAATTAAAACTATCAGCCATGTTTTAGTAAAGGCCATAGCCCCTAGCCTTACTTGTTCCACGATTGTACAGCTGATGGTAGTAGCAAAGTAAACCATTCTCCTTACTTAAAAGCTGAGTTAAACTACTTCTGTGTCTTAAAAAAATCCCAGACTGCATTTCAAGCTATTTAATGCCTCATACAAGATGATTGCCATCCTCCTGACCTCTCAGACATTTATATGATGTCATTCTAGATAGGCTTGAAGCTTCTTAGACCCTTTGGATGGAAACAACCTTGTCTGTCATCTAAACATAAGATGGTACATTCCTTTTGTTCCCTGGTGAAGTTAAGCATTCTAGCATATAATATAGATACTGCCAGTGTGTGCCACTGGTAAAACAATATAGTCTGCCAAATAAGCAAATAAATAAACAAGACATTTAATTTTGAGAGCTATGTACAACAGGTTCGGTTTCATTAGACCTTAAAGTAATTTTGAACAGAAATGTATTAATTTACCATGCAAATGATCTAAGTGAATTACTTGTTAAACCCTAACCTCACCACAGAATAAGCAAAGAATCATTGCATACTGCCAACTCTACACTTACCAACTAAACAAATGCTCAGAACACAAAATCATTTACTGCAAGTTAAGCCCTCCATGCTGCACAAACCAGTACATTTTCTGTCAGGCTTAATTGTATCTACACACTACCAAATGAAAACAGTTTTAGGGATATTTCCAATGCAAACCTACTTCAACTTGTAGAAGACCTATATAAAATTCCCACCAATCTTCCACAAATGTTCCTAATGTATAGGGCTCCACTCTGTACCTAGGTAATTAATGGCCCTTTTGTCTCCTCCATTTTATATGCAAAGCCATGGAATTCATTTATGCAGACATAGGCAGTTTAATTGATCTCGACCTAACCTAGTTAGGATTTGAACTTAATAAACTTCATTGAAGAGGTTACAAAGGCTCTGGACAATGTTGCTCATTGCCTGCTGGTTATCATGACTTTTGACACTATCCCCCATGCTGGCTTTATTAAAAATTTAGACAAACTTAATTAACCTCCTGCATTATACACCACAGTACAAACTGGCTATACAACAGATCCCAAGTAGTGCAAGTTGCTGGTATCTACTCTGTACATAATATTGCACTTAGTGGGTGCCATTGGGATCAGTGTGGGGCCATCTCTTGTTTGGAATTTATTTTGCAGGCATCTAATCCACTATTCTTGAAGTATGGTTGAACAAACTTGGCATTTATTGTAAGATGGGCACTGTTATCCATTCATCCATAGATGCTAAAAGGGCTGCAATATGCACATATTTGGTGTTACCATCTCATGTGTTATGTGACCCTTCTATTCCAAGAGATATGGTCATTAGAGACTTGAGTTCTTATGTGGGCAGCTCTATCGCTCATTCAATCATCACATTTCCACCACAGCCAGGAAATCCTCTGTGTGTCCCAGTTAATTTCCTAGGGAGCATCTTCAAGATCCAAAGAAGTCATCCTATACCTGCACTTGTCTCTTATCAGACCCATTACTGAATACAATGGTCTGTTTGATAGGTATATATCCAAGCTGGATATAACTCAACTGTAAAGGCCACAATAATTTTTAACAAAAAAGACCTTAAAACCTTCAACTATCCTGATAGATTAGCACAACTCTTCTTATAATCAGTAGCCTACTAGCTACCCTGAGCTGACTCAATCCTATTTGACCTCATATTTTTTTACGAAACAGGTGGCTGCAAACACCCATTCTAGAGACCTAAATTTACATCAAAAAATAAACAAGATTCGTGGGTGTGATAGTTTTCTAACCCAAAGTACTCCAAGCTTCTGGAATAAGGTGCAATAAAGGTTAACCAAACTGCTACTTTGTCAGGCTAATCTCAATTATTGGATGGGTATACATAAATTTACACCAGGACTATCATGTATGACCCTGCCTATTTGGAAAATGGGTGCTATTAAATACTCATAAGGGGTGCAAGAGTTTTAAAACAGGTCTGTTTAAAGGTATATAAAACCAGACCCCTTATGGTCCCTGCAGTCACTTGGCTTGCATTGCTGTTATATTCTTATACACAATGCAGTTTAAACATCTGTATGTCCTTTTTATATTAAACCTATTGGAGATTTTTTCCTCTAGCTTTCTTATTTTATTCCTTTTATATTAAACTATTCAGCTATGCTACCTGACATCTTTAATGTAGCTAATAACACATTACAGATAATAATCCATGAATGTGCGTGGGTATATCAGGATTTACCCACAGATAGTGTGGTTTGATCATGAAGATGAAGGCTGCGTGATTAAACAAAGCCAACCATGTGTAAATACTGAGAAACTGAGAAACACGAATAGATTACTGATATTATACAATGACATTGCTTAAGAAAGAAATTGCTTACCTTTCTTAAATACTGCCCCTTTATAAGGGCACTGTAGTATTTCTGTATAAGGGCAAAGTAGTTTTCCTCTGCATTCCTCCTTGCTTACTGATGTATTTTGCATGCGTATGGAAATTACCTTCGATGCTTTCTCGGTACATCAGTGCAGTGCAGGAGAAGCAAAAGAGAAAAGAGAATCTCTGTTGCTGCTTTTTGTTGGTTTTTTTTTTTTGGGGGGGGGGGGGGCAGTGTAAAAATACAAGGAAAATCAGGTATGTTTCTGATTCTTTAGTTGTACAGAATGTAACTGATTTGTTCCTGTTTTGCTCTGTCCTCTAAACATATGCCAGTAGAATGTCTGGCTGCTCAATGGTACTTCATGTACTTTCATTTGTAAAGGACATGCTGGTTGGGCTGTGCAGTCATTGTGCTCATTTTTTAATAGTAATGAGCCGTTATTGTGTAATTGGTCACTTTCCCTGTTGTCAATAAGGAATCATAATACTAATCAGATCATATTACCCTGATTACTTATATGGGCCAGTCTTACTAGGACAGGCTCCAAGTAAACAAGGTTTTCTAATACTATACCACATGTGAGATTTGTGGTTTGTACAGTTTTCTTTAAAACATGATGAAAGTATATTTTTAATAGCTTATTTTCCATGTAATGAATTTGTTCTAGAACTACAAAATCCTTAATATCCAAGTGAGTTCTCTGAAGACCTTGTAACTTAACTAAGGAATTAAAACATGAATTAGATTAAACATAATTAAAATAGTGATCCGTTGCATACATTAACAAAGATAAGTGAAGATTTTTCATTTCTTGATCTGCTTTTAAGTTCATTTTAACAGTCTGCAGTGCTTTAGCTAAGGTCTTTACACCCATAATTACAGTATGTAGTTGCACAGCATTTTGCCATTAAAGTTGGCTGACTGCTGGTATTAAGCCATAGTTTCTTTCTTATGTAGTGAGTGCTTGTCAGTCTAATTCAGGAATTATGTTTGCATTAAGGCAGTTCCAGGCCAGTCAGCTCAGAGCTAAGGGGGTTAATAATTTTTCCGTCCTGCCCACCCTGTTTTAATTGTGTTCTAAAACCCAGTGTATCTGTTGTTTCCTTCCCCTTATGCTAATTGCATAATGTAATTCTCTCCAACTCCCTATTAGTTGGCTGTGGATAACATGAATATGAATATAGGTTTGCAAAGTCTCACCCCTTAAGCTATTCACCAGGCTTAGAGATCTTTGACAAAATTGCTTAATATTGAGTGTTCTGATACAGCTTGTACTATTTTAGCGCTAAATTTCTATTTTCATTTATGTATCTGTCTGGATTTGTTTGTTTAAATTTGTAACACGCCTTACACTGCCTTGTATAATTTCAAATACCTTGAATTAAAATGTTCCCTATAAAATACTATCTTATAACTCTTCCCAGTACCTTGTTGCACAAAGTGCACCTGGCTTTCTTGTTAAGAAGCACGGCCCTACAGCTTAGTAGCCTGCCATTAGCCTCTCTTGTACCATCCACTATTAAGAAAGCACAAATTAATGATCTGTAACTATGGATTAGCACTTTCCTACCATCTCTGCAACTTGGTTGAAGGATATGGGCATCTGGATGCAAAGTAGCAATTGTCTTATGATAACCACCTAATTCTAAAGCAAACTCATACGGTATATGAGAGATGTAATTACACAACGTTACTGGAGGCAGGGTTCTCACCCAACAGTGCAAACAACACCAAAAAAAACACACTAAACAGGTTATCAGTAACACACCGACTTCACCCACTGCACACAGTATGCACCAGACATATAGACCCATATATACTAAGACTGTTAACTGTAACCTTCCAATACCTCAAAGGCCTCCCAGACATCACACACAAAATAAGTATCCTCAGTAACCTCTAGAGTACTCTGTTAAGACAATGTGCACCAAGAAACATACAGAATCCTCATAAAGTCTCCATGTCTAACCTCATAATGCAAGACACCATACACAATATTTTTGTCATAGGAGATTCTCACCAGGCTGAGCAAGGAGAAAGTTATGATTATCTGCCTGTTAGGGTCAGGGATCCACCAAATCATGCACGCACTCAGGTCATTGCACAAGTGCCAGTATGACTCTGTCATAGTCTATGCGGGTGTAAAGAAACTGAGACCTGTCTCCCTGGATTTTATGAAGAGAGATACGATAGAGTTTTCAGACTGTGTGACCCAGGCCTATATGGACCTAGCATTAAGCAACATTCACTTTCTCCAAGGATGATGGCACAGTACAGACAGAAGATAACTGACTTTAATAACTGACTTAGTTTTTAGGGTCTTTCCAAGGGGGTACAATATTTTTTTTGTCTTTGAGGATATCATAGACAGACCGCTCTGCTTTGCCATAGATAGTCTGCTGTTGTCCCCCCTAAGTTTTCAAATACTGACTAAAAGCTTGTGCATTCCCAGAGTGCTTTTTTAAGCAATGCCATCTTGATAAACCTACTGATATAACTAAACCGACTAAAAATAATCCATACATGTTACAGCTTAATTCTAAAAGTCTAGACATATCATGACAAACTATTAGTGGTGATAGTGGATGATAATTTGACATTCAACCTGCATATACAAAATTGCATAAGAAAAGCTCATCAAAAACTAGGGATGATTTACAGAGCCCAAAACTTGATGCAACTAAAACTACACTTGCCACTACTTATCTTCTCCCCACTCTTCTTTATTGTGCCCCCATCCTTACTAACCTCCAGGCCTCACAAATATTAAAACTTGAACAATGCTATAACAAATTTACTAAATTTGTAGCACATACCCCTTTCAGAACCCACCACTGTATAGCACTGAAAAGCCTTAATTGATTAGAACTGCCATATTAACTAACGTATACACAACTTCTTACCACCTATAAAATTATCCAGCATCCATCTGTGTGTACAGCACTAAAAAACATTTTACACAACTATGTTCCCAGTCGGTCTTTGCGATCCAGTGACCAAAAACTCCTGCCTGTCTACAAACCTAACAAATCTGCTGAGCTTTTTCTGTACTCGTACAATGTTACTATGGCCTAGAACTCCTTGCCTTTACCCATCAGCTCTATAACTTCCCTCCCATCTTTAAAAACCACTCTGAAAGACTTCCTTGCTAAAATTTGGCTCTGATCTTGCTCAAAACCATGATAAGCTATATCCTTAAATGTGAACAAGTACATTTTCATTCCTCATACCTCATTACTCTCCCTTCTTCACTTACTTCTTTACTGCTATCTAATTCTATTCCCTGACTTTCTCACTGAATATACCATACTCCCGTTTTTCCTTTACGTCATATTGCAATTCCTATTTGTATTAGACTAACTTGCATTTAATTTCTCACTGTTTAATATTTCTCTAAATATTAAATGTTTCTCATCTACCTTGCATTCTTAACCAATGTTTTTATGTTATGTCTAAGTTGCTATAATTATTTAAACTGCAGACATTTTTGTTTTATTTTTGAAAATTGTAAAATTATTGTTCTTAAAATGTTTTGTAATAATTTGAAGCTTTTCTCCCAGGGCCTCCGCTGAAAATGGGCTTCTACCTAGTCAGACTTTCCCGGTAATCGAAGTCAATAAATAGGAAACTCCATTCCCTGCAAGCTTCCCTGTAGACATCTGTGCAGTTATTGAGACTTGTTTTAAAGTCACAGAGAGCACTCAGGCAGTACAAGACTATAATGCCTTCTATACATTTAGACCAGCTAATGTATAGGTTAGGCCTAAAGGTAGAGGAGTCTCAATTTACATCAAACAGGAACATACCTCAGGGCTGGTCAAACAACATGACACACTAAGCTTCTCCATGTCCAATGTACCATAAGTAAAGTCCCATACCATAACTTTGCAAGTTATAGGTCCCCCTCCATGACTTAGGAAGCTCATACAGCATATTTGAATGAAATGGAGACACTTCCAATTCAACCCAGTCTTTATGAACAACTTTCTCTACCCCAGCATTAACTGGGAATAATACACAACCTCAAACATGCAGGCCCAGACATTCCTGGACTTTGTTAACACAAACACCCTGGAACAGCGAGTCAACATGCCAGTCAGGGGCATAAGTATCCTTGACATGATCTTTGTAAACATGGGGGAATGATGCACTTAACCTAGTGTAAAGTCCTTATTGATCAGGTCAGACCACAACGCTGTCTCCTTTGAAATAAATATTAAGCCTGGGACCTCAGCTAATCACAGAATATTTAAAAAATATTCCAAGGATAAATATCTCATCTCCTTCTAAGTGAAAATCTATCATAATTCCAAGCCCACCCTCAAGCCCTGAGAATACAGCTCTATGCAGAATTGTTCACAAAAACAATATACAAATGTTAACAGCTGCATAGAGACAGTTGTATCACCCAAAATAAATATAGGACAACTTTCAAAAACAAGTCACCTTGATGGAATCACAGTATAAATGGGCAGTATAACAAAATATAGGAAATCATGTCTAAAAACAGCATGAGAATTGCCGAGCAAGATAAAAAAACAGGGGTAAATGTGCTGTTTTCCATCCATTGGTCCAAGTTACATTGGAACAGTGTTAGGGATGAGCTTTGCTTTACATGGATTGGAAGACTGATCCGGAGAATGGATAACCTTTGAGACACATACCTGTCCCTCCAACACGTGCTGTTTACATTACAGATAAGGATTAAGTCTTTAGAACATATATTTCTAAAAGTATTTGTTTTGTGTATGTGCAAAAATCCAAAAGTAAGAGATGAGAGGATGCCTTGTAGGCTAGGCATAGATTGCCTCTCAGCAGTCTGTAGAAGACTGAGTACAAGGATAGGACTTTAAAACATCATACTTTGGATTTATTTACGTCTTGTATTCTTTCTGTGAATAACCTCACTGGTCACTGAAGCTGTTACAAGTGTCTGGTCAGGTACATGCCAAAAGGTGTGCTGTACTCAATGACTAGTCTGATGAGAGCCAAGTATAGCATAGCAATGACCTCCTCGGACTTGGATGCCATGCTCTAATTATAACGTATGCAATGTAGGATGACTTGCTCAACATAGTAGACACATGGAGGTCAAAGATCAGATTTCTGTCAGCATGTGTTCCCAGATCCCTGACCACTGATTCTACGTTTAGGTTTGTATTATCGATATGCTAATTCCCCATGCATGGATGTCTTTCCAAAGAGTACTATTATGTATTTTTTAGTACTGAGTTTTTGTCCTTGGTTCTGGCGCCACGTCTTTGTCTACATAATCAACATCATCATCAACCCCCTTCTTCCCATTTTCTACAAAGGATCGGGGCATCGTTTCAACTGCTACCATCTCTCTCTCTCTCTCTCCACATATATATATATATATATATATATATATATATATATATATATATTGCCACTCTCCAGCCTTCTTTGAAACCAATGCCAGACTGCTGCAGGTCTTCTCTCACACACTTCATCCAACTCTTTGATGGATGCCCTCATTTCTTTTTGCCTTCTTCTTGCCTTTCCCAAATCTTCTTCACCAGATTGTCTTCTGCTTTTCTGCACATGTGCCTGAACCACCATAATTGTTCTCTTTGACCTTTTCTGCAATTGGACCTACTTTGGATTCTGCTTTTCTATCCTCATTTCTTTTTGTCTGTCGCACAGTTTGCATCCTACCACCCATCTCAGGCACTTTATCTCCATCACCTCTAGCTTTCTCAACTTCTCTGCCTTTACTGCCAAGATTTCTGTACCAGGCAGTAGTACTAATCACACCACTGTTTTGTACAAAGTACTACACCTCACACCCTGTGCCAGTTGGCTGCAGTCCCTCTGATTCTAGCTTTGACCTCTTCATTTAGACTTCCCGTCTCCAAAACCACCCCTCCAGATACCTGACACTGTTAACCTGTTCCACTGTTTTCCCTTCTATCTCATTTCTTAGTTTCTTCTGATTTTTCCATTTGCTACCTATACAACTGTCTCATCTATACTCAGTTTCATCCTATGTGCCTTCAGTTTTGCATTCCATTCCCATATCCTTTGGTGAAGTTTTTACTCAGTGTCTGCCAACAATGCCACATCATCAGCATGCAGCATTTTGTTCATGTGTTCCCTCCATTTTGTTTGCTAATGTAGTCCACCACCAGTATAAACAGCACTGGGGTCAGACCTGAACCCTGATGCACACCCACTCCCAAATGGAACCCCTCTGTGAGACCGAACACTATTCGTACGAGTCATTGAGCCCACATACATAGTTTGCACTTATTCCAGCAATGTTACAACAAGCCTGTCCAAATCAGCTTTTTTTTGGACCTTGTCATACGCTTTCTCCAAGTCTAATATTGCCAGTAGGACTCTTTCCTCATCTCGAGCTTCTTCTCAACTAAATGTCTCACTACAATCATTGGCTCAGTTTTGCTGCATCCTGATCTAAATCCAAAATGCTCATCACCCATCTTACTTTCTACTGCTCTGCATATTCATTTATCAATCACCCTCTCTAAAACATTCATGCAATGTGATAGGAGTCTGATATTTCTGCACTGCCCACAGTTCTGAATTTTCCCTTTGTTCATGAACTCTGGCACTAGTATGCCTTTTCTCCAGTCATCGGGGATGTACATCTCTCTCGGCACTGTTATGAGTATCCTCAGGAGCCATTTCTCTCATATCACACTCAGTATCATTTTCATATCTGCTTTGACCTCATTTGACTTGCTGTTCTCCCTGACTTTATTCTCCTTAGTGCTGTTCTTACTCACTGTAGGCTGTTTCTGGGGCAGTGCATCTTCTGTGGGGTTTTCTTTATTCAGAAGCTGCTGGAAGAACTCCTCAATCTGCCTTTGATATCCTGTGGACTGGTGAGCAGGTTGTTGCTGGCATCCCTTATGAAGGGTGCCTGGCTATCTTCTTTATGTTTCTGTCTTTGCCTTGCAACCTGATATAGTTTCTTTGTGCCATCTACTGACTCCCTTTCCAGAAGCTGGTAGAGTGCCTTTGATGCCTTGTTCTATGCTGTCACAACTGCTATTTAGCCTCTCTGTTAGCCAACCAGTATCTCTTTCTTCCTTCTTTCCTAATTTCCTTTAGCCTATCAGTTAGCAAACTGGGTATGCATTGGGTGACATGTGGGTCAATGTTGAATTTTGCAAGTTTATCTGCAGTGCCTAAGTGACGTATTCTGCCTTGGCCAGGTTGACGTAGGCAGTGTGTACTGTTTTGCCATCATCCACAACTTTAGTAACCTTTTCAAAGAAGTCCACCAGGTTAAGTAGGCATGACCTGCCTTTGACAAAATCTAACTGGGTAGTCTGGCACCCTAATGGACAGGATGACCTGTGAACATTTGATGGGTACAAGCCTATATCATAACCATAAAAGTCCTTGAGGTATTGCTACATGTCAGCGGTATTTTGTTATATTTTGAGTAAACTTGACTAGGCATAAAATGGCTCTTGGGACAATAGCTTAGTAACCACCTATGAGCCTCTGAACCTATCAGGGTACATTTGGGTCCTATGAAGACATATGCTGCTTTGCACATTTTCAGAAAATGATTAAGTACATTTATTATGTTAGGAATGACTTACTGACATTTTTATATATAACAAATGCCATCATTCCTATGGTATAAGGATTACCTAAAACATCTTAGATATAGAGAAATCTCCAGCAATACCTGTGAACCTAGTTTTATATCTTTAGATAGCAAACTAAAGCCATACACTGAAACCAAAAGAATTTATGTCAGATCAACAGACAGTTTTTACACAGAGATTAATATTCCACTGATGTGAATGTATAGTCTAGTTAAGCATGTGAATTCCTTATGTTCTGTCATACTGTCAGGAATAAAGATACAAGGTGTGAGAGATATGTTTGTAATTATCAAAAATGCAGGACCTTACTAAACTCAGTGCCCAGAATATTAAGGGGTGATATTATCAAGATTCTAATGTTTTTATAACTGCCAGTGAAAGCACAGCAAATGTTTTATATATTCATTATCTATGTAAGTAGATATGTATGAATGGCACAATGTTTGGAAGTTCACATCTGTCATTCTTATGCTGCTGTTGAAAAAATTATGTGAGAACTCATTTACTGCATTTTCTACCCAGACTAGACTTCAGGATACTAAGACACCCCTACATTTAACATGAGGGGGAATGGTCCACCTGCATTACAAACCATATACACTGGTACTGATATGGCAAAATTTATAAATAAACAATTATTTTTAAAAATAAAATGAAAATGTCACAATGGCTACACCAGTCATGATCCATAGGACTTGGAACTGATGTTATTCTAGGAAAGGTAGTCAGGAGAAACTCATTCCTGTTAAATATCCATTCTGAAACTCCAACTACTGTTTTAAGATGTTGAATAAGGGATTGGTTAGTGGGATGCCATCCTTGTTAGAAATCTCCAGAAATTGTCAAAACAT
This sequence comes from Protopterus annectens, assembly GCF_019279795.1. Lineage (NCBI taxonomy): Eukaryota > Metazoa > Chordata > Ceratodontiformes > Protopteridae > Protopterus > Protopterus annectens. The sequence continues at coordinate 1,108,759,911 of NC_056725.1, forward strand.
GATTATGGCAGTTATCAGTCTATGACACAATATTTTGGCAATCTCACAAAATCACTAGCAAGGTCTGTTGTTCTCCAATATACCCAAACATTCTGTATATAAGTATGTACCAGCAAGCATATGAATAGATTCAGGTTTTAGAAGCAGTTCTGTGACAGCAAAAGAAGATTTTGTGAATGGGGTAGTGATGGCCCTATTTCCACATCCAAGATGAAGGATATATATGTTTTAAAAAATAATCTATGTCAACAACATGCAGAATTTTATGTTTACTACATTCACACTTTTTTCAATGTATAATTTTTTCACTGCCTACCAATGATGATTTGTTACATAGTTTTATGCAGCAATTAAGTAACAGTGCTGGATACATTAAACTGGATATTAAATATAATTTAAAAAAAAATGAAGTTTTTAGACAATGAATTACATATGGAAAGTAGAAGGCTGAACACCAAGAAATTTTGGAAAGATTCACAGAGGAATATGCATCTACTAGAACCACTTTGCTAAAATCATAAGTCTTCACAGTTTCGAATTAAGACAGTAATGAAAATGAATTGGTAGAGCAAGGCAGTGAGCTACAAAATAAGCTCTAAAACAGAGCTTAGGATTGAGTTGTTACTGAACACTATGTAGACAGTCATCTAACAATACTGGCAATATTGAAAATTCTTATTTGGGTGAAGTCTCTGTTAATAACCTTAGACTATATCAGAAGAAGTAATGCAATTTAACTAGGTTAATAACATATAACCTTGTTGACAACAATAATCATGACAAATGACACGTAATAACTGCAATACTTTATTAGCTACACTAGATATGGCCTGTAATGTGCTTTGAACAGCATGGAAATGGAATGCCAGCTGCAATAAATTCAATACAGTAGGTATACACAGATGTTCAGGTAAAATTAGATACTCCACAGAAACACACCAAACACAAACTCATAAATTCTGTGGTACCAAGAAGGAGGCAACAGTATTCCAAACTCAAAATTTATTATAACAAGTTTAGCGCTTTTGTTCCGTGCATAGAATTTCCTCAAAACTAAATCTGTTATTAATAACAGTTCTTTTATGCATAATTAAAATCACATGATGCACATTTAAAACCAACCTACCTTTAAACTGATTGCAGGGTAAAACCATACACAAGGATAAAAGTAGAAATAACAATTTTTAATTGAAATTAGGAACAAAGTAGTGCTGAAGAGAACACATGGTATTTATTGTCCTATACTGAGTGCAAACAGTAATGTACATAATATGGATGAAAACAAGACTAGAACTTTAAAGGTTAATTGTAACAGAGCATTTATTTCAACATTCAACTTAAATACTAAAGCCATAGGTGATTGTTTGATAAAGAATTGTGAGATCTTTCAAGTGGATAATACAATTCTTAAGAAAGTAGATATTAAGCCCACATTGGTTTATAAGAAATATAGGTCATTGAAAACATTATTGGAGAGTTCTAGGAAAACTCAACCAGTTAGTAACAGACCCTAGGAATGTTTAAGTGTGGCCATTGTACACAATGCAAAAACATTCTGGTAACCAGTAGTGACGTAATTTGAAATAAAGAATACTTTGTCACAGGGCATTATTGTTGTCAGTCAAAAAATGTGGTGTATGGAGCCTTGTGTTCTAAGTGTCCTGCTTTTTATATATGGAAAACCCAGAGGATGTTTAAGAATCGAAATTATGAACACATTCAAGATATATAAAAACTGAAGACCACAAATGCCTTCTTCAGACACATACAAGAAAATAAGGACTGGAATTTTGCTTTTGTAGTTATGAAGCAACTAACAAAAGAAAAAAGGGATTTTGTTATAGAAGGACATAAATGTGAATTAAAATGGCAAATTTTAGTTAATACGATGTGTCTTCTAGGTTTGAATGATTCAATGGCTATTACTTCTGTTTTAAAGTTGAAATACTATGACACTACATAGTTAATTGTTATTTCTGTTTTATCCTTGTGTATGGTTTTACCTTGCAATCAGTTTTAATGGGTAGATTGGGTCTAACAGTATATCTAGTGATTTTAATTATGTATAAAAGAAGTATCATTAATAACTGATTTAGTTCTGAGGAAGTTCTATGTGATGTACAGAACAAAAGCACTAAACTTGCTGTAATACATTTTGAGTTTGGAATACTGCTGCCTCCTTGGTACCACAGAATTTATCAGATGTTCAACCACTGCTGTCTAAATGGCACTAGGACAGGCTTAAAGGTTTATAGATCCTCTTTTTTATACTTATTTGAAGTGTTTATTGCTAAATATTCTGTGTAAGAAAAATGAAAATAATTTTACAACAAGGATTGCTGAACATTTAGTGGATACTTGAAGAAGGTTGAATCATAATTCTTTAGCAGAGTATACAAGAAGGAATCCCAGAATCCCAAAGGATATATTTTTCTGTTATAAGTAATGTAAATTGTTGGTTCCTTTTTAATATTTCTGTTCATTTTATATTAGAGTGTTCAACCCACTCCTGCACATCTCTCCAGAGTAATTAAAACACTTTGCATTTTCTATGACTAATTTGCAAAACGTATGTCTTGTCAACAAGATAGCATAACATTAATCAAACTGTACTATTCTGATCACTCATATAGTCGATCCTTTCTAGAACAGCCTCAAAACAATCATGATTTTGCAAAATTGACACAGTTATAAAATTTGTGGTCTATACAGGTTTCATAGCCTCTTTTTTATCTTATTTTCCAATTCATGAATTTATTCTACAGCATCATAATCTTTAACATCCATGTAAGAATCTCTGAGGACTTGTGAATTAAGTAAGGAATTAAAAACAAGATTAAAGTGCAAACTACACATATTATGATATATGACACTTTGCACACCTTCCAAAAACAATTAAATTAGGTTTAGTATGCCAGGGAAGGCATGCTAACATTTTACACATGATAAATATATCACTCATATGGCATACAGCTTATCTATTACATTTGATGCATTGAAAGCTCTACTCACACATTTGATCCCTGTTTTATTTTGTCAACAAATTAACGCCATACACAGAAAAAAGAGAAAGAAAAAAGTTATACCCAGAATCTGGGACAGTTTGTAGATAGACTTAAAAGTTCTTGTGATGCAAGTGCATGTTCTGTTTATCCATATGAACTCAGTATATAATTTTCCACTGTCAGATATTCAGAAGGTGTGAGGTATGTGTTAGCAACTGACATTCATAATAACACATTTATGGAAAACACCCACATTTGCATAAATCAGTGTTCAGCATAGTAACTTGTATTATTCCAAAAGCTCTACTATTTACTTATTTGTTTATTTATTTACTTATTTATGATTTTGCAGAGTGGGTTATTACGAGTAGGACAGCCGCCTGTTTTAAGGGAGACCTGAGGAGGTATTTATATTGATTTGGGGAAATTTGCTCAGGGCACCAGAGCACCTCCCTTACTGTTTTTACCAGAGACTTTGTTCATAACATTCTTGCAAGAAGCTGGAAAGGACATTACTGAGACTCAGAAGAGCATGTCAAGAGGTATTGTTTCAAAGGAACAAGTTGAAATGCAATCTGCAGGAAATAATATTAATGTGCCAGTTTACAAGGTTGCTGTTTTTTATCTTCAGGAACTCTTAATGCTTCCACCCTGCAAAAAATAATTTCAGAAAAGTAACTGACCGAGTCAGCATCTATTTTGTGGTCAGAGATGATGGATTGTATTGATCAGAATTATGTAGATGATGGGAATGTAGATGGGCTAAGCCAGGAAGGAAAGAGCTTAATCCTAGATTGGACAATAACTAGCTTCCATTACAGTCGCAGGAAAAATATGCTGAAATAACTACAGTGATTAAAAAGGCAGATTCATGAGCTCTAAACAGAATGAGAGAAGAACATCATCCTGTGGTGTGAATTTAAGAATCAATGGGACTTGGGCAGATATTTTAACTGGCACATTATCATTTGTTCATTGTAGTTTCCTACTTTAAACACTAAATGTATTATTCACTTGGGCCAAGAGAATTATGTACTCTAACTTTCAAAACTGTGGCTTTGCTGCTGAATTGCTGTAGTTGGTATAAAAGAAAGAAAATATAATGCCCATGGAATACACTGACATTTATTTTTGAAATAAAAAATGCTACAAAATGGATGATACAGGAATTTAATGAAGACATTTGGGAAAAAAAACATTCATGCTTTTTTTCATCAGTTTGTAATGATGTATTTGCCATAAAAAGTGATAATAGACTGATCGGACTGTGGCTTGGGAAGTGTGGACTTAAATGCATATTGTTAATTATGAGATTAAACATCTACCTTGGAATGTTTAAGTAAGTAATATAAATGCATCACTATGCTATTAATGACAACCAATTTTTATAGTGAATCTTGTTTGATAAATACCTGTCCAAAATGAAGGTGTAATATGTGTGTGGGGAAAGGGGACATTTGGGCAAAATCTGCAAATGTGCAAAGTGCAAACAGATCACTGGAAGAGTGAATATAAAGAGGAGGTTGCAAATAATGGGACAAAATGTTGATCTGACTGACAATGACTCTGGTTATATACAAGAGCAAGGAATGGGGCAGCCAATTTCTGAAAGCTAAAAGTGTAGTAGATAAAAGTATTTTTTATGTTTTGCTGATTGATAAGGACATTGGAAAGGAGGGTCTAAAAGACAGATTCATAGGGGTAAGGGCTAAATGCAGAAAATGAAAGAGAATGTTAATGTAAGAAAAGGGGGGAACAAAAAAGGGACGGGATAATTTTATTGTCATCTCTTAATGTAAATCATATTAAAAATGATGACAGAAAACTATAATGAATCAGTATAGATATTGTAAGGATGATGGATTTATTACTGACTACAAGGTATATTTTTGAAATAAAAAAGAAACAAGCAAAAAAATTTGTTTGAAATTATCATATGGACTTCAGGAGTGGAGACATATTTGGGAATATGTGCTTTATGGAATGTTATTGATGGTTAAATCTTTGAAGTAATCATAATTTAACCTACTCAGGTGATAATTTGATAAATAAAGTTAGTAGCTATTTATGCGTATACATTAGACAAATTAAGGGAAAATCTGTTTCAGTAATTTAGAAATTTTTTTTATTTATTTATCCTTTGTTTACTGGGTTTGTCCCACTAGGCTAGCAGACTCTTTACAAGGAAGACCTGTGGTGGTATTTATACTACTAGAGAAAATCTGACCAGGTCACTCGGGAACTTCACCTATTATTTTTGATGGATGCCATGAGTTCCTCTACATCCACTTGAGCAACCACCAACTCAAGCAGATAGGACCTCAGTTTAGCATCTCATCCAATGAATGACACACAGTGCAATACCTCTTTTATACTACACTGTCATGTCAGCAATCCATCTATCTGGTGATGGAATAGAACCTCTAGCCTTCTTTACTACAGGCAGATGTGTTACCAGTTGCACTAGTGGCACTAGCTATATTTAATAGTTAATATAGATATTATCATATTAAGTGATTTGAATTGTAATTTATGAAAATCTAAAGGCAAATGAGGAAAGATATAAAGTGTATACAGAAAAACTGACTATATGATTTTCAAAGAATTTAAATGTCATTCAGCAGAGAAGTTATGAGGTGTGTCTCTCAAATCATGTGCAACAAAAGCAGACTTTGGATGTAAAGATAATTACATGGCTAAATAATTCACAACTACTACTAAACCCCTAAAAAAACCTAAATTACTGCTCCTTAACACAAAACACATCGCTAGCAAACCAACATTATTCACTATTGTCTCTGCTAACAACAAATGGTAGAACAAGTAAACCACACAAAATTATCGAGTGAAAACATAAATGCCCATTTGAAATTCAGCCACTGTGTATCAGACATGTTTTAAAAAAAATCATCAAAAACTAGAAACAATTTACACAGTAAAAGCCTACCTCATTGACATAGTCAGAAGACCTATAGTGTCTAGCTTCTTACTGCTATCTCTCCTCTATGCTTCCTAATCCTCACTAAACGTCAAGTGTCACAACTGAAAAACCTGATCAATGTTACAATAAAATAGCTAAATATGCAGTAAACTGTAATAATAGAAGACACTACTGCCTAGCCCTCAGAGAATTAAACTGCTTAAAATTAGCACATCATCTATCACTGTCTCACTCAGTAAACTACAATACACAGAGTTCTCTATAAGGTAGAAAATTAATGAGCCATTAACAACTTAATACAGTATTACTCCACAAGTAGAATTTTATGCTCTTCAGAAAAATTGCTAATCACTATAACCAAATCATATAATACAGCCCCATGTCTGGAGCTGGGGTGAAGACCAAGTATCCTGGGGCAGCATCACACTACAGCAGGGGGAATGTTTTTCTTGTGTTTGCACACACTCAGCAGCACCCTAAGGGTGGGGCATGTAATGGGTGTCAACAATGAACCATCGACTCACTTCTATAAAAGCTGACATCTGTAGAATGTCCTGCATGCTCTTAGGTAGCACCCTGTGGTTGTTTCCTCAGTCTCCACCAGGGAAATGAACCCACAGTAGTGTGCCTGGAATGTGTGCACTTCCGATTTCCCCACCCTAGGATGAGCAGAACCATTCTTCTTGAAAGTGTCTCAGACACCTGAGCTGCTAATCAATCCTGTATCAACTGTGGTATAGTCAGGGCTTTGTTCCTCTATTTTATGGCTCTGACAGTCCTTTCAGAATTATTTGGTAACGTATTTCATAATACAAAGTATGATATGATGTCTCTTTCTTGGGGTAAAGTGAGAAAGCACTGTACGTTCATTATTTAACAGTGGCTTTGTTAAATCCAGGCAACTGCATTTTATTAGGTTAAAAACTTCCAGTTCATCTAAAGAACTGCTGTAGTGAAAGTCCAAAAATGTAGATGTTATTCGATTTAAGTCATGAATTTAATATTCCACTCTTTAACAATGAGTCATCTGCTAGAATTTCTAACTTAATTTGCATCATTGTCATCTATGTAATTTTTTTCTGGAAAAACAAAATTTTATTTATTGTAGAACCTATATGTGGTCAGTGTAAATAATGTAGCAACCAAGCTTAATGCAGAAAAATGTCTGGAACATTTTATTTTAATGTAGCAAAATACTGAGATTGGACTAACAAATGTATTAAAAATTATAATAACAAAGAAATTATATTGTCAATGTATACATTATAAAAACAGTTGCCTTTTAGGAAGACTGCATATTGACGCTACTCCTTTAGGACTATGAAACAGTATGGAGAGTTTCACAGAAGCAAGTAATAAATGCTTTCATGTCAAGCTGTACAATGCATATTAATTTGAGAATGAGTAAAACATGGATACTTCCATTTTGTGTTAAAATATATTGCTGTTACTGCTAGAAAATGAATGTATTTTCTTGTTAAAGAATATACATTTGGATATAAAATTGTCCATGCTTTCCTTATATTGAGAGAAATGAAATGTGAAATCCAAAATATTTATCTGTATGTTATTTTGACTTGAAGTTATTATTTGGTCATGCAAATGGTTGCTACCAAAAGTGTATCACAGGTCTGCCCATTAACAAGAATGCAGCAGTACCCATCTAATATTATGAAATTAACCGTTGAAGGGACATAGTTCTTTTTAGTTGTAGGCCATGATTAATATAAAAGCTGCTTAGTTTACATAGCTGCACAGAGCAGCTTGCATACTAGGTAGCCTTGTTGTTATTCATAGCGGCCCTGTTGCCTGGAAGTACAGTACTATGGTACAGGACAATAAGAATTTTGATGATGGCAGGAGTAAGTGCCTATGTTAATGAGGACTCATAACTGCACTGTTCTTTTAGGATACCTGTTAACTGCTTCATCGAATTACTCGACTCATAGGTAATGCAAATTCCTACTAATAAGTAGACTTTAATCAAGTCTACTTGATGGGTCAGTTGCTTTGTTTAGTTAGTTTTCTCTGTGTCTATAAACTCAACAAATACGCACAGTTCTTGGCTCATTTCCACAGAGCTAAAAAACACTTGGCTTGCATCCAGCTCAATCTTGCTCAGATAAGTACTTTACATTATTCTGTTATTCTGTGCCCTTTTATATGGCATGTAAGAGAACTGCTACTATTTTTGAATTATTTGTTGAATTTTTTTGTCTTGTATAACTGTAAAGTGTCTTGCTTATCGTTGATCTTGTTGCATTGTAGTCATTTTTAAAGTGTGTTTTTCTTGGTAGTTTCTTTGATTGTCCTGTTTGAAGTCACTTTGGGCTAACTGCAGTGTGGTTTTGTATTAAGAAGGCTTGGGACTACATTTCTAGTGGTAGTAGATGGTGACCTAATCTGTCTGAGATGGGGATCACAAAGGAAGGCTTTAAATAAGACTGATCAGAAGGCTTCTTGCTTTGTTTAGTATCTTTTCCTTGTATCTGTAAATTTAATGTATCCAGTGCAATCAAAGCATAGATAAGTACTTTAAATTGATTTTTGCACTTTTATGCAATATTTAACAGTACTGATGCTGTATTTTTGAATTATTTATTATAATTTTCCAGCCTTTATCACTCTAATGTGCCATGCGTATCACTAAGCTTGTTGTTGCTTTTTCTGCATTGTAGTTATTTTAAAAGTGGATTCTTCTAGCTAGCTTGCTTGATTGTCCTGTTTGAATTCTCATTGGTCTAACTGTAGTGTGATTTTATATTAAGAAGGTGTGGGATTGCATTTCTAGTGGCAGTAAAAGGTGGTCAGGTGTGTCTGAGCTGGGGAACACAAAATAAGCCTTTAAGTGAGACTAATTGGACAGAGGACTATTTGCTTTATTTAGTCAGTTTTCTCTAGCTCTATTAATTTTTGCATCTTTGCACAACACTGGTCATTACACAGAGTGGTGCCACATACATAAAAAGACACATAGAATTGATTTTCTATATAAAACCACCCTTGAAATTTCCACAGTACATATTTGAGTAACGGGTGTCTTGTTTTTGCAGTGAGGATACCTCACCCCCCTTGAGTTTGGTCATGTTAACTGACAACCATTTAATTCTTGTATTGTACATAATGCTACCAGAGGCAAATCTTTCAAAAATAAGTTCTTATAATGACAAACGATTTGTCAGTAATACACGCAGTACACCCTCCTCACATAGGGAGTACAGGGCTATAGTGGCATCTACACATTTAGACTAAATACTGTACATGAGAGGTCAAAAGGTCAAGGTGTTTCCATTTACATTAAAAACAAACACACCTCAACACTGGTCTGCCAGTATGATGTGTATGAACTTCTTCACATCCAAATTACCTTAGACAAAGTCTCATGCCATATCCTTGCAAGCTATAGATCTCCCTGTATGCCCCAGCAAACCATAACATATACTTAAATGTACTGGAGATACTCCCCATTAAACCTAACGCTATACTCATAGATGGATTTAGCTAATCATCATACATGAGCTCTAACATGCTGGCCCCAAGATTCCTGGGTGTTGTAAATGCAAACACCTTGGACCAGTTAGTCAGTAAGCCCACTAGAGGTAATAACTTCCTTGACCCAGTCTTCACAAACATAGTGGAATGGTGCACTCTCTCTAGTGTAATGCCCTCACTGGATAAGTCAGTGCATAAAGCTGTCTCCTTTGAATAAAAGTAAAACCAGGAACAGCAGCTAACCTTGACACATTTAGGAATTATTTTAAGGCAAAACTTACTACTACTACTACTAAGTTGACACCCTGGCAAAATTTCAAAACCCTAAACCCTGAAAACACCACTGGCTATGCAGAATCCTTCACATATTCTCTGAATAATCACATTAATAGCTGCATAGACAACTGTACCTTGCCAGATTACTTACAGGATCAACTTCAAAAACAAACCACCCTGGTGGAATCCCAACATCAATATTTTGTGCAAAAAAAAAAAAAAAAAACAAGCCAAAAAATTAAGAGGTAATCCTGCTTGGCAGCACATTCAGCATACAGCATCTTTATTATTTGTCAGTGCGTAAGTTGAATTTTATGATTAACAAATAAATGCTTCACAAGGGGAGATTGATAAAGTATTGGAACAGACTGAAAAATTTGCCAGAATCCCTTTGTTTGCTCACAAACTGCAAGAATATAAAAACAATTTATCCATCTTGGATAAAGAAGTTTCTAACAAGAAACTTAAATTTAAAAGAGTTGTCTGGAATATGAATCTAAGCAATAGTTTAGTTGGCGTAAACATAAGCGAAAGGCTGCTAGGTTCTTTGAAGTTAAGTATCTGTTACAAAGGCAGGCCAAATAAAAAAACGTGAAAAGCAGCCATCAGGGAATATGTGCTCCATTCTTCCCTTTTCTGATTCACCTGATAACATTCTGTATGCTGACACAACATCACTAGCTAATGAAACTCATATATAGTTGGCTGGTAAATCAAGCTCCAAAAAGGCTAGTGGTGATATTTCTTCATCTTTTTTTCTTCACACTGAATCCCCCAAATGTATGTAGGCACAAACAAAGGCCAAAATAAAGATATGTTCGATTTCTTTCAGGAAATGATGGCTCAACATTAATAAATGGAAACTATGATTTTATTATTAATATTTCTAAATGTTCTCTGGGGGGGGGCAAGGTGTTGAATAAAGGTTTAAATTTCACACCTGCAGCAATTATTTCAGAATCTTATTTTCTTAAGGATACTAAAAGATTTTGTAGACAGTTAAACTTACAGGCTTACTTTTCTAAGAAACTTTAAACTAAATGTGATGAAGTAACCATTTCAAATGTTGGTACCCGCTAGACCCATACCTGAAACATGGAGACTGAATGGCCAAAAGAGCAGACTTACATATACTAAGTCTGAGATGCTATTTCTCAGAATATTCTCTCTTCTTTGAGGTATCTCCAGCCAAGCTAGAACTTCCACAGAGTGACCTCTCAAACCTCTTGTATCAGAGGCACATGGGACATATACAAATGACCCTTATGAACACTAGGTGTTTCAGCTATATGGCAATTCTGAATGTCCATGACTTATTTCTATTTTAACTTGTTTCAATAGGCCAATAAAGCCAAACCACACTAGCTGTGGATATGCATATTTCGGCCTTGTTATGACCTCATCAGCACAACACAAGCAGAGTGTTTGACTAAACATAAGAAACACAGAGCTGTTATACCCAGCTGATGTCCAACACCATTAGGGTGACTGCCAATATCAGAACTAACAAGCTAAAACAAAGAGTGAGAAGGTCATAAGGGTCATTTGCATATATCCCATGTGCCTCTGATACAAGAGGTTTGAGAGGTCACTCAGTGGAAGTTCGAGTTTGGCTGGAGTTTTCATTTAGTTTTTACTGATTGTTTTTTCTTCTCGCTCTTTGTTTTAGTCTTCTCTGAGGTATGTTAATCTTGGAGTTGGTGTATCTAAGTTTTTTTAGGGGGGTGACATGCCCTACCCCAAAAAGTAGTTTTAAGGAGAAGAGAGATTTTAGAGATTCACTCTTCTCCTGTTTTGAGGTTTTTTTTTTGCTTGCTGACACTCAGCTGTGTACACATGCTTCCCATATTCGAGGGATCTGGATGCCCTGGAATATTTGATACACAGACCACAGTTATATCCAGCTGGGTTTAACACCATTCATTCAATTATTGTGGAATATGTTCTTACTAAATATGCGTTTTTCTTTTTTTTTTTTCAAAAACATTTTTATGCTGTTTTCATTCTAAACATATGCAAATGTACATATGATATGCATTTGTCTATAACTGTATGTGTTTTGGACAAGTTCAGAATACTGGAATGGTGACATTTTTTGCTCCAATCTATGCAGATTTATTTATGGAATATACCGAAGAACAAATGATCTATGATCATAGACATAATTTGTTCCTCTGTTCCATTGACATGTGGAGAAGATGCCCAGGTGACTGCAGGTTAATTTGGGGGTCATATATTTCTGAGCTTAGTGAGTTTGTTACTCATTTTAATGAAAATAAATGGGGTTTGGAGTTCACCGTGAGCTTCTCTCATAAAGAAATTCCATTTCTTAATGTTTGTATATATAAAAAATATGGATCCAACTTTAAGAACTAAACTATATAGCAAACCCAATACAAAGAATACATTTTTGATAGCAGCCAGTTGTCATCCAGGCCACATGATATGTAGTATATCAAATCACAAGGCATCAGACTTAATAAAATAGTTCAGAGCCTAGACAAGTCTAGGAGGCTTCCTTGGATCTTAGTAAGAAGTCTCTTAGTTCACAGGTTCATAGTAATATAGTAGTCTAATGACCTCCAGGCCCTTTATAAGCCTAGCTGTGCAATTCAACCCAGTTGTATCCCTATGTATAACAGGCTTTAATTAGGAGATGTTATGTTAGTTAGGATGTTTCTAGAGGCTATGAGAGGGATAAATTATTTTGGGTATTGCTGTTTGCCTTTGTCTATCACATGCATGGGGACCAGACCTGGGGCAAGTTTCTGATTTCCCATCTATTGAATAAGGTTACATTTAAATAGGATTAAGGATAGACTCTGCTTCACAGAGATGGGGAGCTGGTTCCAGAGCATGAGAATTCTCAAAGACACATATCTGTCTCACCAACAAGTCTCATTTATATTCATAGGTTCATATGAGATTACTAGGCTAATGGGTCAAGAGCCCTTACAAACCTAGCTATTATTAACCAAACTTTACCCAGTTTTCAATCCTTAGTCAAAAGCAAAGTTTAAATCATTGGATCTAGTAATTCTGATGCATTCATTTTGCAGATGTACAAAAGGTCCATCAGAACTGAATTTGAGGATGTCTTGTGTGCCAGGCATAGATCACCTCCCAGTAACCTACAGAAAGCAGAGTACAGAGATAGGGCTTTAGGGTGATCCATATAGGACCATGTGTTCATACTCTGGATTCTCTTGGTAAGGAAACTTTGAGGCCATTCCGATTGTCGCATATGCTTGGTCAGGTACATGCTGAAGGGAGGGGTTATTATACTCAATTATGGGTCTGATAAGGGGTGAATAAACTGTCACTTTGACTTCCTTGGATCTGGATGACATGTCCTTACTTATAAGATGGGCGGCATAGAATGATTTTTTTTTTTACCATGGCCACATGTTGGTCAAAGGCCATATTGCTGCCCACATATGTTCCCAGATCCATGACTACTGGGTCAGCCCTTAAGGGTGTCTTATCAATGGAATAATTAGCCTGGGTGACATTTTTCCCAAAAGGCAATATAATGTATTTCTTGACATTGAGTTTTTGTCCGTGACTTTGGCACCAGTCAAATTTTTGTGTTAGACCCTCTTGTAAGGTGTTTGTTTCATGAGGGGGAATCTATGATAGCTCCCAATTTGAAGTCAATTGCAAACTTGATCAGCCAAAGGTCTTTGATATTAACCTTTCCCTGTGAAAAGTAGATGCCAAATAGGAGCAGTCACAGCATGGAGCCCTGCGGTGCCCTATTGGTGACCAGCCTCTTAGTGAAGGTGGTATAACCAATCCTGACTTCCTGGGTCCTGTATGTGAGCCAGCTGGTGATCCAGAGAGTTATATAGCGGGTTTTGCCCAGTCTGATCAGTTTCTCAACTATCAGTACAGAATTGTATTAAATGTCTTAGCCAGGTCCTTTTAGGTGGTATGTACTATTTTCCACTCATCTATTGCCCTGGTGACCTTCTCAAAGAAGTCCACCAGATTTAGTATGCATAATCTTCCACTGACAAAGCCCATCTGGGCTGGTTCCAGCATCTGAAGATTACCTATGTCTTTGTTGATCATTTCCATGATAATTCTTTCTATGACTTTGCATATTAGACTAGTCAGACTAATAGGTCTGTAGTTTCATAGGCTGGTTGATGGTCCACTCCTGTAAAGTGGGATAACTATTGTAGTCTTCCCTTCTCATGTTATAAAGCCTGTTTTGAAGCCATTGCCAAAAAGTGACTCAAGTGGTCCTGATAGATCATATGTCCATCTGTTTATGAGGCATGCTGAAATATTGGCAGGGCCCATTGAGGCTGTTTTGGCCTTAGTGAGCACTGCCAGAGCCTACTCCTGTTAATAATTGGGGGTTATGCTAGTAGGTATTTCATGGAAGGAGGCAATGGGTGAGGTGGGATAAAGTTTGAGATGAATTTGTCAGCCAGCAAATTTAATATGCTGCTCTGCTAAGTGAAGGTGGCACCAGTGACGACCAGTCTGGCACACTGATGTGTGCTACCTTTGAGGTCTTGGACATAGCTGTAGAAGGCTTTGTGGTTGTCTTTAGCCTGTGAGGCTATCTTGACCTTATATTTAGCCTTGTTGGACTTAATTAATCCTCTTCGTTTTCTCTTTAGTTTAATTAGAGAGCGCCTATTATTATAGGAGTTGCTCTTCCTGATTTTAGCCATGACTTTTTCCTTTTGTTATGAAAGGAGTTTGCTAGGCATTATGGCCCTTTATTCGTCAGCACAATTCTAAGTAAAGTAGAGATTATAGACAGAAAATCCCTTTTATCATATAAAAATAAAAACAATTTGGCAGGTGAAAAATGCCATAAATGGGCCAGTTTACTACTTACAGATCAAATGCCAGAATATTCAAAGATGTTCTTAATAAATATAGGTATATTTTGAACCAAGATGAGCTTTTTGGAAATATTCTTTTAGAGTAGTGTAACATGGTATACAGGAAAGCAAAACATGATTTAATAATTTCTTTCTGGTCCCAAAAGGCTTCATAGACCTACTAACCTTAATACATGATGCCACTAGCTGCAGGTCATGTCATTGTTGTTCCTTATGCCAATAAGTACTTAAATCAATAACTTTACTTCAGCTAACATTAATACAATGTATAATGTTAGATGTTTTGTTAACTGCAGAACTGAAGGCATTATGTATTTTGTTCAGTGTTCACGAACAGTGATTTATGTAGTCCAAATCAATAGAATGTTTAGGTATAGAATATTTAAATATTTGAGTGATATACACTGCAAGAAAATGATAATGCACTGTATAAACACACCTTGGTACATAATAATGGCCTCTTTATGTTTTTAGACATTGCTAAAATACAACATAAAGATAAATGATGGAAAACAAGATTACATAGTATGGAACAACAGTGAATTGTAAGGTTGGGTGATCTTTTTAGACCAGATTTGAATGACCTTATGTGATTTTTATTCTATTGTTTGTTTTTGCTTTTCCTTTTAAATCCAGTGAATAATAGTTCTTTGACAAAATATATTTCTGGCTACTAGTGGCCACTACAGTATAACATTTAGTAGTAAATAACTTTTGTTATGATGTCTTTTCCATTTTTTTTTAGTTATAAATTTACGTTTGCTCTTTCCAGTTGCATATTTTGTATTATATCTATTTTCTGCTACATTTATCACATTTATTAATATTTATATGCAAAATATTTAATTTGATTTGTGCCATTTTGGGCTATGAGTGACTTTTATTTGTTTACAACAACAAACTATTCAGTACTGCACTTTTTTCTTCACCAGATTTCATGGTAATTAAGCTGATCTCACATTATACAGAAGTATTAAAGCTATTTTTGAGGGTGGCCACGGTGGTGAAGTGGTTAGTGTTGTCACCTCACAGCAAGAGGTTTTCTGGTTTGATCCTTGGCTGGGGTGCCTTCTGTGCAGAGTCTGCATGTCCTCCCTGTGGTTGCATGGGTTTCCTCTGGGTGTGCCAATTTCCTCCCACATCCCAAAGACATGCTGTAGGTGGTTTGGACACTCTAAATTGGCCCTAGGTATGAGTGCATGTGTGTGCCTTCTGTGGAAGGTTTGGTGTCAGGCTGGCAACTTGATACTGTAAAATTCCACTGCCAATTGTGAGCAGACAAGTGATCTGCTGTGGCGACCCCTAACTGGGAAAAGAAGAAGTAAAGCTATTTTGAGGTAATTTAATGACCTTACCATTGTTTCGTTGATATCCTTTGGTTTATAATGTCATCAATATGAGACAGCTGTTTAAAATTTTGATCAGATGCTACTGATGAAGTTACAGTCAGTGTCAAAACCAGTTTAATGGTCATGTTTATGTATTATGGAGTGGAATAACAAAGGATTTATAACATCTTACTCCCAGTGTGCTTCTGCCTGAATGTGCTGAGCTGCTTGTTGCTAAAAAATTAGGACGTGCAATGTCCAGCAAGGTAAAAAGTCACTCATCAACCTAAACAATCAACTTAGGGGGCTAACAAAGTCCACCATAGCCAACTGTGAGGGAAAATTAGCCACCCAGGCCAAGGACAATCATAAAGCTTTCCACAACCTCAAAAGCAATACACAGCAATGCACCAAATTAATTGTAAATGGTGACACCTATATGGAGACAGAATATTTAGCAAACCCCCCTGACCACCAAATTTAGCTCGAATTTTACCCCTTCTTCCTGCCAAATGACCTCAGGAAATGCCTACATTCATACCGTCCCCATAACTAGAGAGTAGGTGCTCAAGGTGCTCTCCAAGGCAAAGAATACTGCATTGATAGGTCTCAATAAAAGCTCCACATGCCTCCTTAATGGCATATTGACTACACAGCCATATGCATAAACTCTCTAGTCAAGGATTTGTGAATGCATGTGCACAGTGATTTAACATTTGACCATCATGTGTCATCTATAATTAGGAAAGCATTCCATGTAGCACAACTTTTAAGAAAGAGTATGGCATCTAGATCCATTCATGTCATTGCTCCATTGTACTCTGCTCTCATAAGACCAATCACTGAATACAGTGCCCCCTTTGATTTGTACCTGGACAAGCATATGCAACAACTGAAGTGTCCTCAGAGATTCCACTCAAAAAGAATACATGGTGGGCAAAACAAGTTGTATGCAGACTGCCTCAAAGCCTTGTCCTTATATCTGGTTTCCTACAGGCTGCTGAGAGGCGACCTATGCCTGGCCTGCAAAACATCCTCCAGTACATCCCTAATGGACCTGTTGTATATCTGTAAAACAAATAGCAGCAGGAACATCCAATCCAGGAATATAAACCTTGCCTGCAACATAAACAGGTCATGTTGTCTGAGATGCTCCCTGTTCGCTGAAACAGGCTTCCCATCCATGTGAAATGGAGCTCATCCCTGCACTTATTCAAGTGAAACTTGGATCAGTGGATGGGGAACTCTAAATATACCCCTGGTCTGTCACCTATGTCTCCATTAGAGAGAGGAAGCTTGTAAATGCTCACTATCCATGTCCAAATATATGTAACTCCACAAAACCCTTGGAGACCAATACCTATCAAATTTAATTGAGAAGCATGGCTAGGCTTAAAAAGGCCCAGGAATAGATAACCAAGTATTCGGCTATGATAAAACAATACAAAACATGTTATATACGTTACCCAACACAGTAGTGTAGAAAATGCAGAAGGGTGTGTCAGTAAGTGGTGGACTGCACCTATGCATTTGAGCGTGTAGAATCTATGCTAATGAAGACTGAAAATTTTACATAACTCAAATTAGCAATTAAGGTAACTAGTAATGAATGTATGAACCGGGATGTGACTGTGTGTGTGTGTGTGTGTGTGTGTGTGTGTGTGTGTGTGTGTGTGTGTGTGTGTGTGTGTGTGTGTGTGTGTGTGTGTGTGTGTGTGTGTGTGTGTGTGTGTGTGTGTGTTACTGCTGAGTGGAGGTCTGTGCCTGTTTTTGGTCTGTTAGTGCATACACTATAAAGAAGTTGTTAAAGGACTCAAATGAGCAGTGTGACAACTGTCTGGGTAAATAACTCATGGGTACCGCAAACTCCCTAGTAATGAGTTGCTCTCCTTGTGGGGATATGAATGACTATGACTCTCAAAACAATGCAGCAGCAGAGGAAGTCAACATATATTTGCAATGCAAGTTGCTACAGTGTATTATTT
The DNA here is from genome assembly GCF_019279795.1 of Protopterus annectens. Lineage (NCBI taxonomy): Eukaryota > Metazoa > Chordata > Ceratodontiformes > Protopteridae > Protopterus > Protopterus annectens. Next base: position 1,108,777,803 of record NC_056725.1, read on the forward strand.
TCTTTAACTCCCAAGCTTAAAGCTGTCTTGTTTCAAAAATATGAATATGACTTGCTTCTTTCATAATGTGAAGATGAACAATCAACATAAGCTCAAAATACTAGTCATCATTAGATGTTCTGTTCTTCTCATCATGTGACGTTTAGGGTTAATTCAACTTCAAGGTTTTGAGACTGAGCTGTTCCATGTGGCTTGCTCCCAATCAAACGCTCTGTCAGTGTTACTTTGCAGAAGTGAAAGATCATTAATAAAAATGGGTACCACTCAGTAAAAATTGACTGCCAGAGAATGTAGTTGAATAGCCTTCTTTCTCATTCATTTATAAAACATCTAGCCTGATTTATCAAGTGCTCCTCAGTCTGTACCACTGAAAATTAATTTTCTTCTCCAGCCAATTCAAAGAAAATGTCAATGAAATGAATTAATTTTTATCATCTTAGCAAACACCGAAGAGCTGCACATTACAGAAAGTGAACTGTGAAGAAATGTAAATAGATAAAGAGTAATAAGTGACCCATAGAGTTATGAATGCATTTAGTACAGTATCTTGAAAAATACAGTGTATTGTAGTTTTCCATATTTAAAACTAGGTCAATTTTCTTCAGAGAAAATTATATGTCATCATTAAAGCAACATTAATGTTCAACTCTACACCTTAGGAAACATGCATTAGAATGTATAACATGACACAATTTTATACTTCAAATAATGTGAGCAGATTTTGCTACTCTTGACATATTCCTAATATTTTCTCTTTGCAAATTAATTTTTTCATAGTCTCAAGGACTTCAACACACTTTTGTAAACATTTCTTAAACTAGTCCTCATCAGCTGATGAACACTACACTCAGAGAAATTTAATAAATTTAATTTACTGGGTATATTTTTGCTAAAAAGAAAGTTCACAATGCCCAAATTCATAGATTAGTACTAGGCTAACTGCCCTTGTGAGCCATTTTAAGCCTAGCCAGTTATCCCTTGTGAGATTCAAACTCTGTACTTTGTGTTTAGAAAGCAAACACCTTAACCATTAGCCCACCCTCCCAATCACCCATTTTATTGGTAAGGGAATACTTGTCTGGCGTGGCATGCCCATTTGTCTGCCAGATAGATTGATTGGCCTTATGACTACTGTCCATTTGTCATTCAATGATAATGCCAAGAAAGTACTGGGATAGCAAAATAGTGAGAGGAATGTAACTACCGGCCCAAGCATTCTGCCCAGCATAGAAACACAAATTTTTGCCATATACAAATCGGAAAACAGTCCCCCACAGTGGTTTAAGATTCAGGCTTATTACTTTTGGAATGTTTGCATGTGGCTTAAATCCTAAATATTTTGGAGGGGTATGTGATATAGAATAAGGAAGACTGCGCAAATGAACACATTTATTAATTGAAAATAATTCTGTTTTACTAGCTTTGACGTTAAAGCCCGACAAGTTAGCAAACACTGATATGGAATCTCTTTGGTCAGATCCTTTGGGAAAGTCATACAGTCACCCCTGAACATTAAGACTTTAAAACAGATGCTACGAACTAGACCAGCCTTTCAGGTAATGATGCCTTTGTATGGTTCTATAAATAGTAAAAAGAAGGTGGGGAAAGACAATATCCTCACTTAAGCAGTTTACTAGAAACATACAAAGAGATAAATAATCCATGTTCAGTACCCCTATGCAGTAAAGAGAAAGGAGATACAGTGCAATTAGTAAAAATACTGATCTAGAGAAAACTGTAAGTGTGTTTGATAGCTATTTGATTGTAAAACTAAAGGCCTTTTTCAATCTATAAAGACAAAGGCATTTGCTGGAATAAAATACTTTCTAAAATCAGTAAGAACAGCAACAAAGGGATCATAATGATTCTGGATACTTGAAACAGTATTATGTATTTTTAGATGGTCAGAGATTTCCTTCCCATTGTGAATTCTTGCTGATGGGACCTATGAGATTTCTAAGTCAAGGCTGTAATCTAGCCGCCTATTATTCAGCACATATTTTACTTTACAGCTGATAAGGCATATTTGTTTGTAGCTGGATATGTTTCACAGAATGTGGCATGCGCTGGGTGTGGCTGGATATGTTTCACAGAATGCGGCATGCCCTGGATGTGGCTGGATATGTTTCAGAGACTGTGGCATATGCTGGGTGTGGCTGGATATGTTTCACAGAATGTGGCATGCCCTGGATGTGGCTGGATATGTCTCACAGAATGTGGCATGCCCTGGATGTGGCTGGATATGTTTCACAGAATGTGGCATGCCCTGGATGTGGCTGGATATGTTTCGCAGACTCTGGCATGTCCTGGATGTGGCTATTTTTCAAAAGATATTGAGAAGGATGATGATAATATGCCTAGATAGAAGCTTACATACTGCAGCAGCTTTACTCTCTAGTCCTATGACTTCCTCACAGGTAAAGCAATAAGTGCATCCTAGGTATAAATTTACATGTTTATTATAATTATTAGCCAAAATCTAAAAAGCTCAGTTTAATTTGAGAAATTATATTTCCAAATGTATACCCTTATGATATACCTTAAGAGAACACCAAGTGATAAATATTGAAAATACATGATTGGTTGGTTTATTGATTCATGACCCATTCTCCTAATCCAGAGTTTGATCATTAAATATGTTTGCAAAACCTCATCATCCCATTACATGAGACTTTATTCTTGGTGTTTTTCACATACACCGTATGTTACATGACAGCATCTTTGAACAATGCATAAATAATCTGATCCAAACTGCTGTAAAGGCAGACACAATCTGACTTGGTCATGGATCTATGTGTTATTTGAATACTTGTAATTTACATTATTCTAGAAAAATGTTCACTTATTCATGTAGTCTTAAAGGAACAATGGTTTCTGATTATCAGTACAATCACTGTTATTCAATACATTATTCACCCCTCACTCCCCAAAAAAATGGCAGTTGTATGGATTATGTTGGCCAGAGCAACAAAATGCATTATTAAGCAGTAGAAGAACATTTAAAATGACTGGTAAGAAACACTTGTTTAGAAGAACAGTTACATAACAAACTAGGATATTGGACAAATATTAAATACATATGTTGAAAAACCTCCTGATCTATACAGACACAGGTTTGTTTGACGAACAGAATATTCATGCTTTATTATAGTTATCTTTACTCTCCAACAAACTAAATGAATCATCTTCTAGTCCTTGCAACACTACAATGATGACTCAAAACACTTTCTACAAAGAATCAGCCCAAGATAAAACATTATGATTGCAATGTTTTTCAAATCAATGCTATACAAGTCACCAGACTGGAATGTAACTATTTTTAATGATACTGCAAAATCTATATTTTCTGTAGCGTCTTGTTCTTGCATCGGCAAACTCCAATTCACTCTTACCTTTCTCTGCCATCTTGGCACACCAGGTATCTATAAAACTAAATGAAGTACAAGTTCCATGGTGGAGGAAATAGTTCACACTGGCAAAAACAACATGATCTAATAAAGTCAAGTACTTCAAACTGTGAGTGAACACATGTTCTTATTATATCAACATTTAGAACCAGGAGCAGAAAACAGAACTGGTTTTGCCATGAAGTAGTTGAATAAATGACAAGAATCAAAACTTTTAAAATGAGAAAGGCAGCACAGTATTCTAGCAGGATCCAGTTTATTCGAAACTCCAAAAAATAAAATGAAAACAAAATCAAACAAACTCCATTGACATGTACTAAGCACTTTCACCCATATCCACAGTGGGCATCTTCAGAGTACAATGAGCCCCCAACATCTACATCATTAAATACACTAACAAATTACACAACGCTCTTAAAGAGCAGCCAATTGATGGTTCAAATTAATTAACATAATTGATTAAATTAATTGCATTCAGGTACCTAACATTTTTTCTCTCTTTTGTGAATTCCAACAAAACCTAATCCACTAAAATCTTTAACTCTGCAATGTAAAAATCTGTACATGGTTTAGCATTTTATGATAAATATAAATAATGACTAAAATTAAATTAAATATGTAATATATAAAATTATTTGCACCTTAAGTATAAAACTTAAAATATAAAATGTGGTGTTTAATTTCTAAATGAATGTCATAAAATGAATAATACATAATAAATATGTGTATAAATATATAAAACAGTCATAATTAATGGTCAATAATACATGTTCAATGTCACCTACGATGTATACAGCTTAATGTATAATAAAGTTTATGTGCATACTTCTTTAGGTAAATAAATATATATATTAATACTTAAAAGATTGAATACCTCAAAAAACTTTAAAAACTTAAAAACATTGTAGCTGTGTCTAAATAATCATATACAACAGGATTTATGTTTTAATATACTAGCAATGGAAATGTGGTCATTGATACCTGGTGGATTTGTGGCATCCAGTCTCAATTGCCACAGACACTCTTTGGTTTCCAATAGATTTTTATCGTCACTCCCTTTGTTATTATTATTGTTTGGAATTCTGTCAATAACAAAGAATATGAATCTCTTAAATTCTTTACATTTCTGGCTATGTGTGTATAGTGAACTCACTGTTTTCTTCTTCCTTATGCCTCTTGTATGTTCAAGTATGCATTCCCTAAGTTTCCTGATGGTCTTCCCTACGTAGTATGCTGGACAGCTAGCACATGTCACTATATATACCACCATCTTGGTATTGCAATTGCAATATCCAGGACATCTAATAGTTTTTCCATAGTTCTGAACAACTACATAGGGACCATCATTAACAAACTTGCAAGTACTGCATAGGCCACTATTACTCATTTTGGACATTTTATGTAGTTCTTTGTTGGAGCTTGTTTCTAATAATGCCTTTAAATTCATACCCCTACTATAGGTAATCTTGGGGTGACTACCAATAATGTCAATGAGTTCTGTTTTGTTCATAAAAACACTAAGCCATGTCTCGTAAACTATATTGGATATTTTGGATGCTGTTTCATTATATGGAATTATAAATGCATTCCTTTTGTTACTCTTTTCATTATTCGATGTTTCACTATCTATTCCAAATATGATGATTGGTTTGTATGTAAGGTTTCTCTTAACCAACACCTCTTTTTTCATGTTGTGTATTAATTCTTGGGGATAACCCTTATCAAAAAACATGTTGGTAAGTTTATCAATTTCTTCTTGGAATAACATGTCATCACTCACTATTCTCGATATTCTAACCATTTGTCCTTTCACTAGGTTCTTTTTTTGAAACTGGGGGTGAGAGCTATCATAGTGCAAGAATGAATTTGAATATGTCTTCTTTCAAAATATATTGGAACCAATCCTGTTATCTTTTATATAAAATAGTATATCTAAATACTCACAGTTGTTTTCATAAATAGTGCTAGTAAATTTCAAAAAAGTTGTTATAGTGCCCAAAAATTCCACAAATTCCTGGATTTCTTCCCTGTTGTTCCAAGTTTCCAAAAAATAAGAATGTCATCCAGGTATCTTAAATATAATACTATTTTAGACCAGTAAACAGGGGTAAAAATGAACTGTGTCTCCCAAAATGCCAATACCAAATTAGCATATATTGGAGCACATCTAGCACCCATAGTCACTACTGTACATTGTTTGTAATACTCCCCATCAAGAAAAATAAAGTTATTGTTTAGAACCATTTCCATCAGTTCCACTATAAGCTTACATTTGATAGTGTGCATATCACTAAATCTTGATAGAGTAGCTTCAAACATTTCTAAACCTAAGACGTGGTATAACAGAAAATAAATTGATGACATCTGGGGTGACCATAATTGTGTCTGAATTAATGTCAGATGTGTGTTCTCTCACAACGTCTAAACAATGCCATGAATCTTTGAGTATATGGGGTAACTTACTCAAGATACCCTTACAATGAACATCTATATATGAGGCCATAGCTTCAGTTTTAGAACCTTTTGCTGAAACTATAGGCCTAAAAGGTGAATTGTTCACGTCTTTATGTATTTTGGGAATGCCAAAGATGGATGGTGTGATTGGTATCTCTACCATCAAATAATCATACTCTTTTTTGTTTAGTACACCATCCATCAAAAATTCATGTAACTGCCAATCAAGTTTGGTGTATGCCCTATACACCTCATATTTAGAAACCTTTTCATAGGAGTTGCAGTCACTTAACATAAGTGTCATTTTACTCAAATAGTCCGTATTGGGCATAACCACAAACCCACCACCTTTATCAGGTTTCATAACCCTATATTTGTCTGTTGTAGTTAGTTCCTTCAGGCAGAACCTTTCTGCTGAAGTAACGTTATCATATGCTGTGCTCTCCTTCTTAACACACCTGCGTATTTGTATTTGTGTTTCACATAGCATTTCAAAAAGGTGTATCATGGGGTTTTGTGGGGGTACGAAAGTACTTGGTCTTTTCAGTGTCATTGTTCCATTATCTGTCGTTGGTCTAATATTATTTGCAAAAAAAACATTTTTAAATTCAACATTCTAATATACAATCTAAAATTTATCAAGATTTTGCCTACATCATGTTTAAACTGGGGAACAAACACAATGAAAAAATTTAAAAGATATAAACCCACTATCAACAAACTGGCAAACACAGAATACATCCAAAGAAATAGGGGTGTGGTGAGAACAGATTCTGTACAAATAAAACATTTATACAAATACAAATTTATATCTATCTGTGTATATATATATATATATATATATATATATATAAATATATATATATGTGTATACACACAGATACATTAATAATCTATATATCTATACTGGTCTATATACATATACAGAGCTTATTATTTTTGATTTCAAGCCCCTTGTTCACACAATTATCCATGTCCTTTAAAATGTTTTCAAACCTTTACTTATTAAACTCAAAAAATAAAAGTAAAAGTCAAACCATTTCCAGCTCTTTTGAAGTTCCCTGTTTAAAATCCGCCCCTGAGCGTTTTTTTCTGGCTATACTACTCAGAAACAGCTCCTCATGGTCCTGCAGAGTGGTGTTAGCAGCAGAGAACTGAGAAAAGTGACTACTTTCCTGATTTAAGTATTTTTTTGCTATTTTTACCTGAGAGACCTTCCTTTTCTTACTTTGAACAAGTTTAAACTGTTTTATTACCTGTTTTTTGCATTGTACATTATCTACACTTAAAGTTACATTTGGTCGAAAGTTTGTTGTTAAATTTAACTGTTGAGGCTACCCACTAAAGTGAGCTAGCCTGTGTAAGTGATTTATTACTGTTTTTCCTGCATTTCTGTGTACGTTTTAACCTAAAAAACAAAAAACAAAAAAAAAATCCTTGTTTTCCCACCTTTCTCGACTAGTTTAGACCAGTATACAGGCTTTGCTGTATTCTGGACTGTGGTGTAGTTCCTGTGTTGTCCATTGCCTTACTTGGATAGAAGGAAGTTTCTTTGCTCACCAGTGGGAGTGGGGAGACTTGAGCAGTCTATCTGTCCCTGAAGGAGTGACCTCAGCACAAGAGCTTGTAGTAATTGGTAGTTTTGGACCATTTCCAGCTCTTTTGAAGTTCCATGTTTAAAATCCTCCCCTGAGCGTTTTTTTTTTTTCTGGCAATACTACTCAGAAACAGCTCCTCGTGGTCCTGCAGAGTGGTGCTAGCAGCAGAGAACTGAGAAAAGCGACTACTTTCCTGATCTAAGTATTTTTTGCTGTTTTTACCTGAGAGACCTTCCTTTTCTTACTTTGAACAAGTTTAAACTGCTTTATTACCTGTTTTTTGCATTGTACATTATCTACACTTAAAGTTACATTTGGTCAAAAGTTTGTTGTTAAATTTAACTGTTGAGGCTACCCACTAAAGTGGGATAGCCTGTGAAAGTGATTTATCGACACAAGCATCCTCCAAAAGGGCCTCATAGAAACAGACAACTGGTGCCAGAGCCATGGCCTCAAGCTAAACGCCAAAAAGTGTATAGTCATCCCCTTTGGCAAAAACAAAGTGCCCACAAATTACCACATAGGTGGTAATCCATTAAGTACAGAAGAAGTCATTAGGGACCTGGGGACCCAAGTTGATAGCAATCTCTCATTTGACAACCACGTGGCCAAAGTGGTTAGAAAAACATTTTATATAGCCCACCTAATCATGAAGGGATTCACATCTAGATTAGGAGAGGTCATCGTGCCTCTTTACTCATCCCTCATCAGGCCCATAATCGAGTACAATGCCCCTTTGGGATGTACCTTACCAAACACCTGCAGCAACTGGAAAGACCCCAAAAGTACCTCACCAAGAGGATCAAAGGGCTCAAACAGATGCCATATGCTGCCCGGTTAAAGAAACTCCAGCTCTACACAGTGGCATACCGCCTGCTCAGAGGTGACCTGTGCCTGACGTATAAGGCCATGTCCAACCCGGAATTAAGGGACATGCTGCACCTCAAAAATCCAAATCCCATCGAGCTACATGCTCGAGAGACTTGAACCTCAGCACTGAAATAAATAGGACATGCTGGAGGGACAGATTCATAACCCAGAGGCTCCCTTCACTATGGAATAAAATCCCAGTCCAGGTTAGGCAGAGTCCCTCATTGACTCTCTTCAAGAGGAATCTTGATGAGTGGATGGGAGATCATAGGTTTACCCCGGGTATCACTTCTGTGTCACTGTTAGACAGAGGCACAGTATACTAACCTCGAAAAAGGGCATAGCAAAATTAATTTAAAATGGGTGGCGAAAGCCAAACATACTCTGGCTAGGCTTATAAATGCCCTAGGGCAGATAGCCTAGTATGAACCTATGAACCTATAAACCTATGAACCTATTACTGTTTTTCCTGCATTTCTGTGTACTTTTTAACCTAAAAAACAAAAAAAAAAACAAAAAAAATCCTTGTTTTCCCGCCTTTCTCGACTAGTTTAGACCAGTATACAGGCTTTGCTGTATTCTGGACTGTGGTGTAGTTCCTGTCTTATCCATTGCCTTACTTGGATAGAAGGAAGTTTCTTTGCTCATCAGTGGGAGTGGGGAGCCTTGAGCAGCCTATCTGTCCCTGAAGGAGTGACCTCAGCACAAGAGCTTGTAGTAATTGGTTGTTTTGGACCATTTCCAGCTCTTTTGAAGTTCCCTGTTTAAAATTCGCCCCTGAGCATTTTTTTCTGGCTATACTACTCAGAAACAGCTCCTCGTGGTCCTGCAGAGTGGTGCTAGCAGCAGAGAACTGAGAAAAGTGACTACTTTCCTGATCTAAGTATTTTTTTGCTGTTTTTACTTGAGAGACCTTCCTTTTCTTACTTTGAACAAGTTTAAACTGCTTTATTACCTGTTTTTTGCATTGTACATTGTCTGCACTTAAAGTTACATTTGTTTGAAAGTTTAATGTTAAATTTAACTGTTGAGGCTGCCCACTAAAGTGAGCTAGCCTGTGTAAGTGATTTATTACTGCTTTTCCTGAATTTCTGTGTACTTTCTAACCTAAAGAACAAAAAAAATATATATATATCCTTGTGTCCCACCTTTCTCGACTAGTTTAGACCAGTATACAGGCTTTGCTGTATTCTGGACTGTGGTGTAGTTCCTGTGTTGTCCATTGCCTTACTTGGATAGAAGGAAGTTTCTTTGCTCACCAGTGGGAGTTGGGAGCCTTGAGCAGCCTATCTGTCCCTGAAGGAGTGACCTCTGCACAAGAGTTTGTAGTAATTGGTCGTTTTGGACCATTTCCAGCTCTTTTGAAGTTCCCTGTTTAAAATCCGCATTTGCGCGGCTTTGCGCGCGATTGTGCGCATAGCACAGCGCTGGTTAAACAGGCTTAAACTATTCTTGGCTCCGCCAAGTCTGCACTTTAATTTTTCCCTTAAGAAAGCTCTACTTTCTACAAAATCAGTCTATTCGCTTTATCATAAGCCTAGTACTTGCTCCTAAAACCTTTCTTTTAAGTGAAGCACCCTTAAACTAATGTAAGCACTACATCCACCTACAACCCGTGCTAATATCCACTTCCCTTCAAAGTCCTCTCTCTGACCCAGTTACACATCACCCCCTTATACTATTCTGGCATGTCGAGTGGTATATTACTGATGTCCTCTCCCGTTCAGCTGGTTAATCTGGGAATCCTGAGACAATGTTACAATTGTCTCATGTACACAGACAACCCTCTCCTCCTCCCAACAAACACAAACACATATGAGAGATGCAACTATATAGCCAAACTGGAGGCTGAACCCTCTCAACACAGGACTAGCAAGACCAGACAGGAGCAGAAGGTAACCACACACATAACAAACCCAGTCTCACATAAACCAACCACAACTGCAAACCAAATACATAGTAACACAAAGACATACCCGGAGGCTCTAATAAAAAACTTACTGAAACAACAGAGGCTCCCAAAGCAGACATCCAAGAAAACACCACCTCAAAACTCTGCACAAGCAACACATAGTACACAAAGTCAGTGTGCCAAACAAACACAGCCCTTAAGGTGAAACACCATGCCTGATACACTAGTAATAGGTGACTCTATAGTCAGACACACTGACATCCCGCTTACCAGGCTGAACAAAGAGAGGGTAACGGTGAGCTGCCTGTCAGGAGCTAGGATCCGCCACATAACACAAGCACTCAGGTCACTCCAAAGCAAGTACAAATATGACTCTGTCATTGTCCATGCCGGCATGAATGACCTGAGACATACCTCCTTGGACTACATGAAAAGAGGCATAGAGGAGCTCTCTGATTATGTAGCCCAGGCTGGTATGACCCTGACCCTGAGCAGCATCTTACCCTCACCAAGAATGATGCCACAATACAAAGACAAGATGATCTGCTTTAATAATTGGCTCAATTACTGGTGTCATTCTAGGGGGATCCAATGTCTTTCTTGCTTGGGATGACATGCTGGACAAGCCATGCTGCTTCGCAAGGGACGGCTTGCACCTGTCAACACTGGGCTTCCGGATATTGGCTAAGGCTCTTGCCACCCCCATAGTGCCTTTTTTAGGCAAGGCTCAAAAGACAAACCTACCACCTTAGAAAACAATAAAGGAAAAAAACTAAGGGTAATGCTGCTCAACGCCAGAAGTCTAAATCTCAAGTTGCAGACTCTTGAAGCACTCCTCAGTATGGAGAGCATCGATGTCTGTGCAGTAACTGAAACCTGGTTCAAGGCTCCTGAGAGCACCCCAGCCCTACCAGGTTATACCTCGTATCATGCATTTCGGCCCCAAAACCTGGGCCGAACCACAAAAGGAGGGGGAGTGTCCATATTCATTAAAGACACTCACACTTCCAGGTTAGTGGCAACGCACAAAGCATCGGTGACCATCCATGTGCAACTAACCGTAGGCAAAACTGCTATGCAACTTGTAGCATGCTACAGACCACCCTCGCAATCTCAGGAACTCCATTCAGCCTTCCTGAAGACACTGGAGGATATGAATGTCTCACCAAATACCATCATATTGGGAGACTTCAACTACCCAAACATAGACTGGTTGCATTACTCAAGCCCCAACACCTTAGCCCAAAGGTTCCTGGAATTCATCAACTCAAATGCGATGGAACAACTAGTCACCTTCCCCACAAGGGGAAATAATATACTTGACCTGATCATCACAAACATGGGGACAAAATGCTCAACACCGGAAGTATACACCTCACTAGTGAGATCAGACCATAAACTAATAACCCTAGATATTCATATCCAACCTCCACCCCCAGCACAAAATACCACAGTGAGAAACTTCTCAAAAGCCGACTTTACACTCCTTAGGACTGAAATGGTATGCTTCAAACCCCCTGGGCCAGTGGAAACCACATCCCACACTGCTGAATCCTTCACAAATGCTTTCTACGGGCATCTCCAAGAATGCATGGATCATGCAATCCCAAATAAAACCAAGACCCTTTCCACCAAAGGCAGGCATCCTATCTGGTGGACCCCAGCCATAAACAAACTTTATAACAAGTGAAGGAAGCTACTGCAAGACAGAGCAAAATCCCATAAAGGGAAGGCATCCCTGATCAGCACTAGCAAAAAACTACATTCGCTAATAAAATCATCAAAGGCCAACTTCGAGAGAAAAATCGCTAAGCACACTAAAGATAATCACAAGGCCTTCTTCAGTTATGTTAGAAACCTGGGTGGAAACCCTCAGATATGCGAAGAGTTAGTTCATAATGGCAAAAAATACACTAAACCCACAGATATTGCCAACATACTGGCAGACAGGTTCAGTGCAAATTTCTCACCTCCCTCTCCCCCAAAAGACAAAATAAATATCTTAGCTGAATGTAAACTCTCTGAAATCTCAGATGTCCAGGTGAGAGCTGCCCTCAGCAAAGCTAAAAATACAGCATCCATGGGACCTGACGGTGTCCCATGTTGCGTGCTACGTGAACTCCTAGAGGAGCTAAACCCACACATAAGAACGCTGTTTAATCTTAGCCTTGCTACAGGATACCTCCCTGAACACTGGCGTACAGCTACAGTGGTCCCACTCCACAAAGGTGGCACCTCTACATACCCTGGAAACTACCACCCCATAAGCTTGACCAGCCTGGTCTGCAAAGCTATGGAAAGGATCATTATGGAACTCATAAACAAAGACATCGGGGACCTACAGACAATTGACCCTACCCAGTTCGGCTTTGTAAAAGGCAGCTCCTGTCTTTTAAACTTGGTGGACTTTTTTGAAACAGTCACTAGAGCCATCGATGAAGGCAAAGCAGTTCATACAGCCTACCTGGATCTGGCAAAAGCCTTCGACACAATACCCCACTCAGGCATCATTGACAAGCTCAACAGCTTAAATGTAAACCCGTTTGTCACAAGATGGGTTGCAAACTGGCTAAAGGACAGAATCCACAAAGTCAGAATAGCCGGAGCTATGTCAGACTCTAAGCTAGTCACAAGTGGAGTCCCACAGGGCTCTGTCTTGTGACCCCTCTTGTTCGGCATTTCTCAGATGTGCAGGCAAACATGGGGGGGGGGGGTTGTGGCTGACAAAGTTTGCAGATGACTGCAAACTAGGCACCATAGTTGACACACCAGCTGACACATGCATCTTCCAGAAGGGCATCACAGAAACAGACGACTAGTGCCAGAGTCATGGCCTTAAACTAAATGCCAAAAAATGTATAGTCATCCCCTTTGGAAAAAACAAAGTACCCACAAATTGCCACATAGGTGGTAATCCATTAAGTACAGAAAAAGTAATCAGAGACCTGGGTACCCAAGTTGACAGTGACCTCTCATTTGACACCCACATCGCCAAAGTGGTTAGAAAGACCTTCTACCTTGCCCACCTTATCATGAAGGGATTCACATCCAGATCAAACGATGTCATTGTACCCTTGTATTCCTCCCTTATCAGGCCTATGATTGAGTACAATGCCCCATTTGGTATGTACCTCACTCGGCACCTGCAGCAGCTGGAGAGACTCCAAAAGTACCTTACCAAGAGGATCAAGGGTCTCCAGCTTATGTCATATGCTGCCAGACTGAAAAAGCTCCAGCTCTATTCAGTAGCATACCGCCTGCTCAGAGGTGATCTGTGCCTTACGTACAAGGCCATGTCCAATTCAGAATTAATGGACATGCTCCACCTCAAAATATCCAAATCCATCAGAGCCACGAGAGCTAAAGATCTAAACCTCAGCACAAATATGAATAGGACATGCTGGAGGGACAGATTCATAACCTAGAGGCTTCCCCCACTCTGGAACAGGATACCTGTCCATGTTAAGCAGAGCCCCTCACTGACTCTCTTCAAGAGAAATCTGGACGAATGGATGGGTGATCGTAGGTTTACCCCGAGGGTCATCTCTGTGCCATTGCTAGATAGAGGCACAGTAAACTAAATTTAATTTAAATTGTATCATTACATGGGGTGGCGAAAGCCACATACACTTTGGCTAGGCTTATAAATGCCCAAGGGCAGATAGCCCAGTACTGTACTATGAAACTATGAAACTAAATCATTGGTAATACTTTTATCTAATCTCAAGAGCTGTTCACTTAATATAACAAGTTTAGCATTGTTGTTATGAATAATGAGTCTCATTAAATCCATACCTGTTCTGTTAAATAATTTAGTCAAGTCTTCAAAAAACTGATTTCCTTCCTTGAACCCAATCGGTAGCTTAAAAACCCTTAAACCTTTGGGTACATGCTCCAGCTTGATTGATCTCTCGAGGAAAAAATTATCCATTTGCAGAGATTTAAAAAGTTTCAAGGTTTTCTCAAATTCTGTTAACTGTTTGTTTAATGAGCCCATGTCATTGTTGTTGCCTGTAACCATTCTCCTTTTCAAAACCGGAGCTGCCAGCCATGTGTTGATATTCATTTGCTGTACACCAACTGTGCCTCCTGTAGTGCCGTCCCTAGCATTCACTGCAGTGTTGGAAGGTAAATTAACCATCTGTAAGTTCCCTTTGTTAACTCCTCCACCAGCACAAGCTGCTGAACCATTGCTAGCTGACAGACCAACTGGGCTAGTACCTGGCGTGGAATGTAAAGTAAAACGTTGTTCCTGTGTTTCAGTTAGAGATATGTTCTCTGTCGCGGGTAATTTAAACCCTTTATCTTGCATTGCTTGAATGAGGCGTTGTGTAACCTCCATGTATTGTGCCAATAGTTGCTCCATCTCTTAGAATAAAACTAGCCCTTCAAGAAACTATGTCTGCCGCAAGTAGTTGAATAAACGACAAGAATCAAAACTTTTAAAACGAGAAAGGCAGCACAGTATTTTAGCAGGATCCAGTTTATTCGAAACTCCAAAAAATAAAATAAAAACAAAATCAAACAAACTTCATTGACATGTACTAAGCACTTTCACCCATACCCACAGTGGGCATCTTCAGAGTACAATGAGCCCCCAACATCTACATCATTAAATACACTAACAAATTACACAACGCTCTTAAAGAGCAGCCAATTGATGGTTCAAATTAATTAACATAATTAATTAAATTAATTGCATTCAGGCACCTAACACTTTTTCTCTCTTTTGTGAATTCTAACAAAACCTAATACACTAAAATCTTTAACTCTGCAATTTAGAAATCTGTACATCCATTAGCATTTTATGATAAATATAAATAATGACTAAAATTAAGTTAAATATGTAATATATAAAATTATTTGCACCTTAAGTATATAACTTAAAATATAAAATGTGGTGTTTAATTTCTAAATGAATGTCATAAAATGAATAATACATAATAAATATGTGTATAAATATATAAAACAGTCATAATTAATGGCCAATAATACATGTTCAATGTCACCTATGATGTATACAGCTTAACGTATAATAAAGATTATGTGCATACTTCTTTAGGTAAATAAATATATATATTAATACTTAAAAGCTTGAATACCTCAAAAAACTTTAAAAACTTAAAAACATCACAAATGTGTCTAAATAATCATATACAATAGGATTTATGTTTTTATATACTAGCAATGGAAAAGTGGTCATTGATACCTGGTCGATTTGTGGCATCCAATCTCAATTGCCACAGACACTCTTTGGCTTCCAATAGATTTTTATTGTTACCCCCTTTTTTATTATTATTGTTTGGAATTCTCCCCGGGATTCATGAAGCTCGGCGCAAGGCCGGCGGAAGGCCTGCGCCAGCCGTGCAGCGTATATATGGTGTAGTAGTGCCATATGCATATTAATGAAGGTGCACTGCCACCACATCCACGTGCATAGGAAACGTGGGCGAGTGCATGGGGCATTACTAAGCTGCGCCCGGAGACGTGTCAATGTCGGCTGTCGATGAGCAACCTAAACTGCTGAATATTATAGTCTGCCTGCAATAGTAATTGCACCTATCAGTGTCCGTGGATAATGAAACGTATGCAAAGCATGCAAGACAGTTCCCGGCCACACAAAACTGAGAACCAAACAGAAATGCATGCAACACAATATGCATTTCCGTCCATGGAACAAATGATATTTAAAATCGTGTGTCCGTAATGTACGGCACTGTAAGTAGTTATACCCAGTGGAAGTGAAGCGCATCATGTCAGCGCCATCAATACATACGTCTAGCCCCATGGGCAGGGTCACCAGCAGTCCCACATTGGTAGTGATAGTACACAGCTGGGTAGTTGTGGCCATATAACAACCGTAAGGAAACCTGACAGTCCATATTGTATACCAAACTCGCACAAACATATGGATATTAAAATGTGCTATACACATGAACAGGAACGTAACCGGCACATACACATAGGATGGTATATGCGGAACTGGGACATCCAAATGCAGAACCCATGCATGCAAATGCAATACGCAACATCCCCTGTATAGCACATAACCCGCACCCATGTCCGAATGTCCACCAAATCCAGCTCCCAGCCTTGCGCAGTGGTACACCTACACTTAGCGAGTATTACCCATATGTAGTAGGAAGTATCGCCCTAGACAGTGTCAGGATTGCAAATATGTATCCCACGTTTGTAAACATCCCACCACAGTTACGTAAATCCAAATGCCCGCGCATTCATGGTTTGGCAAAATGTGTGTACATCCCGCGTGGGATAAGTAACCTGTTGAAACATCAGAGTTGTTTACACGCCACAGTGTCTAGTACTGTACACATCTGGACAAAACATGTATGTGTAGTCACGGTACTGTTCAGTTTTTAGACAGACATGCAAAACATACTATGCAGGACGGAACACCTGTCCACCATGCAGGTCTCCCCACTAGGGTTGCCACATGTTCAGATGCCCAAGGTGGGACATCTGTTGTAGAAATGTGTGAATTTGCAGGATAAAACATACCCCCGGCCAGTGCAAAGGACAGAATTTCACTAGTTTGCCAAAATAAAAGCTTATTCCATAGCATTTGAATTGCTTATGCTATTTCATATAATAGTTATGTGTTTCAGATACAAAATAACTGTATTATGCAACTATTAAAGAAAATAAGAAATCACAGGACATTTGCCATGTCTTAGGTCTTGTCGCAGGACACAACTGTCCAAAGTGGGACTTCCCCTCGCAAAGAGGGACAGGTGGTAACCCTACCCCCCACTGAATTATCGACAGTATATATTCAACGCAATCACATACCGACACCACCCCTTAACCTATTACAGCAACAAAATCTGGAAAAGCCTAAAATGATGGGTGGACAAATAGGGACAGATGTAAATACTGCTCTCACAAACTTCGAAAGTTCACAGAATAATAGTATGTACATTAGCATGAAATGTTGTGAAGGATGTGGGGTGGTCCCTGAGTATTACAGAGGACTATACATTTTTACAGTAACAAATCTTCACATTTGTTTACTGTACTACTGCATACCTGTAGTTAATTCATAGTTAATTAATGTCAAAAATAATAATCCTCGTATGAATGAATACAGGAAATAGTCAAATGTGAATGGGAACACCACTCACCGTGGATTATGTATTGTAACCACCCCCACTCATATTATGTATTGCCAACATTATAAGCTGCTGACAGGTGCTCAAAACACCTGTGTCTGTAAACACAGGTAAAACGTCTAACATGGACAAACTCTGTCCATGTGCTTTGTCTGACATTTGAACACGGTCAGGGCAGTTCCGTTCACCAGGCAGACAAGCCTAAACCCAGATCACCACATGAACACCCTGACGATCAAAGACTCGTATGTGTCAGGACTATAAGCCTTGGGATTCTGAATATCCCTGGAGTGATTAAATATGCAGCTTGGGTCCAGGGAGGTAGGGAATAGGGATTGTGTAATATGTAGTACCGCATTTTTCCTAGCAGGAGAATGGATGCCTGTGACGTAAGTGAAGTGGTGAGGCATATGTTAATGAAGCTATGTACTATGGGAATGCATATAAATGAGTTAGAACACCAAAAGTATAGTGCTTACAGTATCCGGCCAATGTGAATGCAGTCCCGGTTCAACTA
The DNA here is from genome assembly GCF_019279795.1 of Protopterus annectens. Lineage (NCBI taxonomy): Eukaryota > Metazoa > Chordata > Ceratodontiformes > Protopteridae > Protopterus > Protopterus annectens. The sequence continues at coordinate 1,108,795,691 of NC_056725.1, forward strand.
CGACTACAGCACATATAATGTTAAAGTGTAATGAATGCGTCTGTGCTGTGCAGACATTTAAATATGTAAAGGTGAACGTGTGTTTCGCATATGTCTGTTAACCGGATTACAGATATTTTACTGGTACTGTCACAAGTAATAAAGCCCACGTAAGCACAAAGACTTAGTAAACATATGTAACCCACAATAAGGATATGTAAGTGCACCTGCGCGTAACCCACTATAAGGAAATGCAAGTGCGCCTGCGCGTGTGTAATCCGCTCACAGCATAGCAAATGAATGCTGATTTCTACACGTAATGTCTATATATGGATATATACATTTGTGTATAGATATATATCCACAGACTTAAACTAAATAAATATATGAAATAAAGAATATACAGACATATATATATATATATATATATATATATATATATATATATACACAAACACATACAACATTAATTGATATATACATAACAAACATATAAACAAATGTCCACGTAGATATAACACATGTACATAATAGGCTACATCATAGCTAGTATGGATAGACATTAAGGTAAATACACTGCTATTTTCAAAACTATTGCCCGGAAAGTACCAGTGTGCCAGATCTGCAAGTCCTACTCTTTAAACATGGATATAGGTGTCCTTTATAGGACCCCAAAACTTGTGAATCTATACAGGCACCATCCTGTAATGATTGCTGCAAAGAAGTGTCATCCACAACTACAATATAGCTGTACATGCAACAGTAGCTTGTACAAGTGTAATAACACATGGGTTGACAGAATGTATGACATATGTCCCAATACACGGAGAGTGGATAGTGCTTAGAAGTGTCTTCATACTTTATTATCACTCACATTAAATATGTGTTTTGACTAGTGTGGAGGGGTGTCAGGTCTGGGAATCATGGGTATGCAATAATGGGCCTAGGTGCCTGGGTGTTGGTTGGCACAGATAGCAGACGCCTATATCTTTCAAAAATGAAGAACCCATCTACTGGATATTGTGTAAACTATTGGGGGAAGATGTAGTGACTTATATCAGTGCCTTGTAAGCGATTATAATGGATGTACATGCGTATGACTAAGATGGTAACCATACCTCTCAACCCTTCAGAGTAAGACATCTGGACAAAGGCATTTTAAAATAAGTACAAATAGGGAATATTTCAAATATTCCTCTTACAAAGTCAGAACGCTGATAGAATAATGGATCATTCATTGGTATGAATGTTTTGAGGGTTATTAATTATAAACTACTAATGTCTGTCATTATTGTCTACCCCAACTAACATGGCTATATGTCAAACGGTAATGGTCCCAGCAATGTGTGGCGGTCAATACCAGTGCGGACTGGTATAGTATAGTACATGTAGGATCCACATGCTACTATGTGTCCTACATGTGTGGGTCAGTTGTGAAGATATCATATAACAATTGGTTATTCAGACTGTTGAGGTCGTGTCCACTACCATAATGCAAAACAATCACAGATAGTAACAGTATCACTCACAGCACCATGTAAAACCACAGCAATCACACATGTGTAGACAAGTACAACAATATGTGTAGTATAATGCATACTGGCCACCATTAGAAACTATGAAGTGTTAGTGTGTAATACAGGACATGTCACCATTCCAATGTGTCCACTATACATGTACATGCAGACAGTGCACCTTCACCATGTTCACATATAAATACATGAAAATCTGTACTACACACATCACACACATACTGCACACTCTAAAACACATGCTGCCAATACTACACACGTCAGTCAAATGGCACATGGATGGATAATACATCTTCAGAATTAACAGTGCTGTACACTAGACTACATTGATGATCATAGCTGTAATGCAACATGCCTGCTTACATACACCTAGAAGGAAATCACACTTTGTGTTAACAACATTGTAATATTATTACAGTGCTATGAAGCCACCCTGTGCATCAGCACCATGTTAATATGTACCTGCATCAATGTTACACATTACAAGTGGTGGCACAGGTGTCATCATATACACAGGGTATGTAGTTTCTTTTCCAGAGCCTGTCATTGAGCCATCCAATCAACATGTATGTATTTGTGTGTGTGAGAGGGACAACAGGTTTTGCATAGCTCAATGTTGATGCAATCTGTGTGTGTATGTGTTATCCCTAGCTGTTTGTTTTATGTGTGTGTCTGCATGTACACAGTTTCAGCATGTGCTAGCCATATACTGGAGGTTGTGGGGCAGTCATAGACTGTACCTGCCAGGCTGTATAGATTGCCATTTCTGGCCATGGACACCCCTCCATGCATTCAACAATATTCCAGTCCTGCACCTGGCAATGTATACACATACATTCTTGGGATCTGTATCACAACCTGTGGATAAACGGGTGTCAGTAATGTTAACCTGATATGCATAGTATTGTCATTTAATACATAGTTATATGAGCCATACTCATCCTCCAAAGTAATAACCACTGCTGACTGCTGCTGAGAAGTGCACACGACCGTTTAAAGGTGCTGTACTATCATTGTTTTCAATGCCCCTTGTAATACCCAGCAACAAAATAACTGGTCACTACACAACTATAACCCAGGATCACTACAGCACACAGTATGTGCACTATCACAGAGCCACAGCAAATTTAGATACATCCAAGGTGATCACGTACAGATAATGCAGCACATTCAATAGTGCTAATATCCACATACATATTACAAATATATATATCTATATATATATATATATATATATATATATATATCTATATCTATATATATATATATATATATATATATACACACACACACACACACACACACACACACACACACACACACACACACACACACACACACACACACACTTGGCAGGGCTGGGAGGTAAACATACACCTAACTACCTTATCACACAACAGCATTACGCATTTACAGAATGCGCTACCGAGATTACTGAACACAGCACTCCCAGAGGCATACTTCTAGGTGGGTGACATCATCCGCTAAGGCAAAGATGCCGATAGGGAATGTATGTGTTGTGAGGCATCTAAAAGCATTACTGTATCCCCAGGCAGCTGGAAACACACACACACACACACACACACACACACACACACACACACACACACACACACTTGGCAGGGCTTGGAGTTGAACATACACCTAACTACCTTATCACACTACAGCATTACGCATTTACAGAACACATTACCGAAATTACTGAACACAGCACTCCCAGAGGCATACTTCTACGTGAGTGACATCATCCGCAAAGGCAAAGATGCCGATAGGGAATGTATGTGTTGTGAGGCATCTAAAAGTATTACTGTGTCCCCAGGCAGCTGGAAACACACACACACACACACACACACACTTGGCAGGGCTGAGAGTTGAACATACACCTAACTACCTTATCACACTACAGCATTACGCATTTACAGAACACGCTACCGAGATTACTTAACACAGCACTCCCAGAGGCATACTTCTAGGTGGGTGACATCATCCGCAAAGACAAAGACGCCGATAGGGAATGTATGTGTTGTGAGGCATCTAAAAGCATTACTGTGTCCCCAGGCAGCTGGAAACACACACACACACACACACACACACACACACACACACACACACACACACACATACACACACACACACTTGGCAGGACTGGGAGTTGAACATACAACTAACTACCTTATAACACTACAGCATTACGCATTTACAGAACATGCTACTGAGATTACTGAACACAGCACTCCCAGAGGCATACTTCTAGGTGGGTGACATCATCCGCAAAGGCAAAGATGCCGATAGGGAATGTATGTGTTGTGAGGCATCTAAAAGCATTACTGTGTCCCCAGGCAGCTGGAAACACACACACACTTGGCAGGGCTGGAAGTTGAACATACACCTCACTACCTTATCACACTACAGCATTACGCATTTACAGAATGCGCTACCGAGATTACTGAACACAGCACTCCCAGAGGCATACTTCTAGGTGGGTGACATCATCCGTAAAGGCAAAGACGCCGATAGGGAATGTATGTGTTGTGAGTCATCTAAAAGCATTACTGTGTCCCCAGGCAGCTGGAAACGCACACACACACTTGGCAGAGCTGGGAGTTGAACATACATCTAACTACCTTATCACACTACAGCATTACGCATTTACAGAATGCGCCACCGAGATTACTGAACACAGCACTCCCAGAGGCATACTTCTAGGTGGGTGACATCATCCGCAAAGGCAAAGACACCGATAGGGAATGTTTAGAGAGTGAGCAGTCTGAGAGCATATTACTGTCCCAAGGTAGATGTAGACAAACACATGGCAGTGCTGTGATCGGGGCAACTAAATATCTATGGAGCAATACAACACTACATAGATACGGGACGCGCCAGAGACAGTACACCCTTCGAGACAGCAGCCAGTGTGTTCAATGTAGGCATCCATCATGACATTGAAAATGGACATCTGTTGCCTGGATGACCACCTTGGCTATACAGGATGTCAATGGCCATGCCCACATGCTTAGTATCACACATCTGTTTGGAATGTACTGTGTGTCCATCTACACAACAGCGTACTGGACATGCTCACACACTTAGCAGTTGCAAAGGGCCGTCTTGCATGCACACGGATTCTAATCATGGAAGGACGCAGTTTGGAATGTACTGTGTGTCCATCTACACAATGGCGACTGGGCATGCTCACACAGCAGTTGCAAAGTGCCGTCTTGCATGCACACGGATTGTAATCACAGAAGGGCGCAGTTTGGAATGTACTGTGTGTCCATCTACACAACGGAGTACTGGGCATGCTCACACACTTAGCAGTTGCAAAAGGCCATCTTGCATGCACACGGATTCTAAACAGAGAAGGCCACAGTATGGTATTACTGTCCCCACGTACATGAAGGTCACTTACATGTATTGACCAGTACACACTCAGGAGCTATCACAGATGTCTCAGGTGCAGATCAAAGAGGTACACACCACAATCTACAATGTAGCCGTCACACATCAATATGTCATTGGACCAGCAATACACAGCCAAACATTAACACAACACCATGTGACTCATGACCAGTGGACTGTACATAGGTCTACAGCAACTGTGCAGACTACACATGTGGCGACAGGGTTCCATCATGTGTTATGCATTGCAATGATACCACTGTACATAACCAGGTCAGCTCTACACATACCAGGGGCCCTGGGTCTTGCACAGCTGTGACAGATGACTGTCGCTGTACACCAAAGAACACACTTTTGGCTATGTCATACATGTAATTGCAGTGGATATGTGCATGGACCACACACACAACACATATGTACATAGCATAGCTTTTGCTGTCCTCTGTGCAGACAAGTGGCTACAGAAATCATACGCACGCAAATGGAAGGTGGGTCCATGGCTGTTGAATGCTAACAGTACATGAGGTAGCAATGTTGACCGAGGACACATTCCCTATGTACTAGTTACCCATGACACCCATCATATCATACAACAGTCCATGTGTTATGTATGTCAACACACATGTCCACCAATTGCAATACATACAAACATGGCTACATGACAGGCATGTAGGACCAACACACATGTACAATCTGTAGTGTGCATGCAGCTACCATGCATGTACAGTTGCTGATGTAAATAAATCATCTGTGCCTAACTACAACATGCAGTTGCAATGCAGCCCCATCATTGACACCTGTATATGGTGACATACTGACAGTATGGTAGGATGTACAGCAGGTATGGATGGATGTGTGTACATAAAGTGGTGATGCACCTGTGTAGATGGATGTTTGCCGGGGATGGCTCACAGGTGTGTCACACGCCATCCAACCATGACATGTGCAAACAGTACGCTATGTTACCGTTACTTGACAGTGGAGATATAACACCTACACAGCGGTCAGGTGTTACCGACAGTACGTCACTTTACACCTGTAACACTTACATCCTCCCATGTGCATATAGCAGCACAATTGCCAAGGTAGCGTTGGTACACATAATGCAGCCAATACTGCTGCATGTCTGTCAGACATATCATCATATAGCAGGTGTATCATTCACAGTACTGCCATGTGTGTTTGCTTGTGTGACCATATATGCCACATACGATGTGGAATACAACCCAATTGTCACACACCCCTGTACACTGTTGTAGAGATCTGTACATACTGCAGTGTGGAAAGCATGACGTAGGCAGGTGTGGTGTGTATATCACACACATCAGCTATCCAAATGTGTATGACATTAGTGGTTTCCACAGTGTGTGTGTGTGTGTGTGTGTGTGTGTGTGTGTGTGTGTAGGTATGTATGGCTGTCTGGTGCATGGAGTGAGGGTGTATGCTAACATACAGAACACACAGGATCCCTAACCCCTCATGGTGATGCAGCCCACTACCCTGTTGATGCCATCGGTCGCAGCCGCACTGGCTACCTGTACATGTTCTCTCTCTGTGTCACATTGTGTGGGTGCACAGTACTGTGAGGGTGATGACCACATAGGCAAGGGTCCTCACCTCAACACAGACCGCTGTGTACAACCCCTGCACCATGTCAACATACCTGTGATGTGACCTGGTATGGATTTCACATCTCTAGCCACTGTAGCCTATTAAACTGCCCACATGATTCTGGATCAGTATATGTGTGGACATCTTTGGTACGTTAAACTTTCTGACAGTCAGGCTGAGGCTACGTATAACATGCTGATATTGCCATATGTGCCTGTGAGTACTCCACAGTTACACATCGGAGACTGCAAACAGTGCAACCTGTAGGCACATGCAAGTAGACCATAAGGAGGGAACCAGGGCATCATTACCAACATGCTGTTACTGTTGTTACCATGACACATACTGTGAACATATAACAATGAATGCTAAACCTGTACTACATGGTATGTCTGGTGTGTGTCAACAGTACACAACTAATGTGATATACACGTCTCTCACTATTCTCACACAACTATTGTAATACACACTTCTCTCACTATTCTTACACAACTAATGTAAAATACACTTCTCAGTATTCTGTTCACCTTGTGCATCAGACCATTTGAGCATGTCCCTGCACCAATGCTGTGGATGACAGGGATGTGGCACAGGCTTCATCATATGCACAGGGTGATAATGTTTGCCAGGGGCATAGGCTGCACCAATGGATGACATCATGTGTGTGGGTAAGGGCCAGTGATATGATTGGACATGTTTGCTCAGTATGCATGTGGTTGTTGTTGTGCCCTACAGATGTCTTTGCTGTGTGCGTGTGTGTGTGCACACACAGTTCTGCCATTTGTGAGGCCTACACAGGGTATTATTGACAGCTCCAGATTGTACAGACCAGGTTGTACAGCTCACTGTGTCTGGCCATGGCCACGTGACCTGTGCCTGCCAGGGGTTGCACGGGCACTACCAGGTGGAGGTACAGATTGGCTACTGTCCGACGACACATGTCCACTGGAACTGTGTCCCCGCTGGGAACATCCAGGGCCACGTCCACATGGCCTGCTGTGTCCTGGTGTGGACAGCGCAGCACCAGCTGCACTGCTACTGCTACCGGCACTATGGGAGTGGGCATGTGAGGTGGCATGCTCACGTTGACCTGCACTAGGTGGTGTGGCTGGCCTACATCCATGTGGCCTATGCCACACTCCTACCAGATGTTCCAGCACAGACAGCTCACCCTCGCGGATTCCCATGCCATGGTCAAGGATTCCAGCCATGTCACCCAATCGCCTGTCCAGAACATCAGCAATCTGCTGTTGAGCATTTGCCAGTGCCTGGATGTTGTCATTTAGGGTATGGATAGCAGCCCTCTGCAGCCTCTGCCCTTCTCTGGTCTGCCGTTCAGCACATGCCTGTGCCCCCATTACAGTCTGGAACATGCGTCTGGTGATACCAGCTGCTGCGCTCTGTCCTACAGGTGCATGTCTGTCAGAGGTCCTCCTGCGAGCAGCACCGGCCACATGCCTGTGTGGCACTTCTGCAGTCATTACACTGACACCATGGTATGTAGACACACCTTCGGTAGCCACCACACGTTCCTGTTCCACGCTAACAGATGCTGACTGTCCTTCCTTTATGGCCACTGGTGATGCGGTATGTGTTGGCAGCAGAACTGTGTGCGGGGAAGAGGGGGACATAGCTGGGATGGCAACCATTGGCACAGATTCAGCCCCTGACAATCCTGCCTGTACCTCAGGCATATGTTCATCACTGCTAGTATCTGTGGGGACACTAACATCAGAT